>NW_028225185.1:34492858-34515358 GCF_052327205.1 Somniosus microcephalus
AGGCAGGTACAGCACGGGGTTAGATACAGAGTAAAGCTCCCTCTGCACTGTCCCCATCAAACACTCCCAGGGCAGGTACAGCACGGGGTTAGATACAGAGTAAAGCTCCCTCTACACTGTCCCCATCAGACACTCCCAGGGCAGGTACAGCACGGGTTAGATACAGAGTAAAGCTCCCTCTACACTGTCCCCATCAAACACTCCCAGGGCAGGTACAGCACGGGTTAGATACAGAGTAAAGCTCCCTCTACACTGTCCCATCAAACACTCCCAGGGCAGGTACAGCACGGGTTAGATACAGAGTAAAGCTCCCTCTACACTGTCCCATCAAACACTCCCAGGGCAGGTACAGCACGGGTTAGATACAGAGTAAAGCTCCTTCTACACTGTCCCATCAAACACTCCCAGGGCAGGTACAGCACGGGTTAGATACAGAGTAAAGCTCCCTCTAAACTGTCCCATCAAACACTCCCAGGGCAGGTACAGCACGGGTTAGATACAGAGTAAAGCTCCCTCTACACCGTCCCCATCAAACACTCCCAGGGCAGGTACAGCACGGGTTAGATACAGAGTAAAGCTCCCTCTACACTGTCCCATCAAACACTCCCAGGGCAGGTACAGAACGGGTTAGATACAGAGGTAAAGCTCCCTCTACACTGTCCCATCAAACACTCCCAGGGCAGGTACAGCACGGGTTAGATACAGAGTAAAGCTCCCTCGACACTGTCCCATCAAACACTCCCAGGGCAGGTACAGCACGCGTTAGATACAGAGTAAAGCTCCCTCTACACTGTCCCATCAAACACTCCCAGGGCAGGTACAGCACGGGTTAGATACAGAGTAAAGCTCCCTCTGCACTGTCCCATCAAACACTCCCAGGGCAGGTACAGCACAGGTTAGATACAGAGTAAAGTTCCCTCTACACTGTCCCATCAAACACTCCCAGGGCAGGTACAGCACGGGTTAGATACAGAGTAAATCTCCCTCTACACTGTCCCCATCAAACACTCCCAGGGCAGGTACAGCACGGGTTAGATACAGAGTAAAGCTCCCTCTACACTGTCCCATCAAACACTCCCAGGGCAGGTACAGTACGGGTTAGATACAGAGTAAAGCTCCCTCTACACTGTCCCATCAAACACTCCAGGGCAGGTACAGCACGGGTTAGATACAGAGTAAAGCTCCCTCTACACTGTCCCCATCAAACACTCCCAGGGCAGGTACAGCACGGGTTAGATACAGAGTAAGCTCCCTCTACACTGTCCCATCAAACACTCCCAGGGCAGGTACAGCATGGGTTAGATACAGAGTAAAGCTCCCTCTACACTGTCCCATCAAACACTCCCAGGGCAGGTACAGCACGGGGTTAGATACAGAGTAAAGCTCCCTCTACACTGTCCATCAAACACTCCCAGGGCAGGTGCAGCACGGGGTTAGATACAGAGTAAAGCTCCCTCTACACTGTCCCAACAAACACTCCCAGGGCAGGTACAGCACGGGTTAGATACAGAGTAAAGCTCCCTCTACACTGTCCCCGTCAAACACTCCCAGGGCAGGTACAGCACGGGTTAGATACAGAGGTAAAGCTCCCTCTACACTGTCCCATCAAACACTCCCAGGGCAGGTACAGCACGGGTTAGATACAGAGTAAAGCTCCCTCTACACTGTCCCCATCAAACACTCCCAGGGCAGGTACAGCACGGGGTTAGATACAGAGTAAAGCTCCCTCTACACTGTCCCAACAAACACTCCCAGGGCAGGTACAGCACGGGGTTAGATACAGAGTAAAGCTCCCTCTACACTGTCCCATCAAACACTCCCAGGGCAGGTACAGCACGGGTTAGATACAGAGTAAAGCTCCCTCTAGCACTGTCCCAACAAACACTCCCAGGGCAGGTACAGCACGGGTTAGATACAGAGTAAAGCTCCCTCTACACTGTCCCATCAAACACTCCCAGGGCAGGTACAGCACGGGTTAGATACAGAGTAAAGCTCCCTCTACACTGTCCCCATCAAACACTCCCAGGGCAGATACAGCACGGGGTTAGATACAGAGTAAAGCTCCCTCTACACTGTCCCCATCAAACACTTCCAGGGCAGGTACAGCACGGGTTAGATACAGAGTAAAGCTCCCTCTACACTGTCCCATCAAACACTCCCAGGGCAGGTACAGCACGGGTTAGATACAGAGTAAAGCTCCCTCTACACTGCCCCATCAAACACTCCCAGGGCAGGTACAGCACGGGTTAGATACAGAGTAAAGCTCCCTCTACACTGTCCCATCAAACACTCCCAGGGCAGGTACAGCACGGGTTAGATACAGAGTAAAGCTCCCTCTACACTGCCCCATCAAACACTCCCAGGGCAGGGACAGCACGGGTTAGATACAGAGTAAAGCTCCCTCTGCACTGTCCCCATCAAACACTCCCAGGGCAGGTACAGCACGGGTTAGATACAGAGTAAAGCTCCCTCTACACTGTCCCATCAAACACTCCCAGGGCAGGTACAGCACGGGTTAGATACAGAGTAAAGCTCCTCTACACTGTCCCATCAAACACTCCCAGGACAGGTACAGCACGGGTTAGATACAGAGTAAAGCTCCCTCTACACTGTCTACATCAAACACTCCCGGAGCAGCAGAGAGTTCGAGAACAACACTGAAATGTATTATCCACCCTCCACCCCACTGACCCCTCCCTCCGGCGGAGGAGGCAGATGAGAGACTTGCTCAGTCAATAAAAAAAAAATCAGGCTGGCAATAAAGTGCATTTAAAGGGGCGCCTCGGCGCCGAGGGGTGAACTGCCAATTAGAACAGTGCCAAAGCGTGTGCCTTTAAGAAATGACTCATGATGCATAAAATTAGTGGGACTCTCGCCGCTGGTCCCTTCACATCACGCTCTCGTAGATGATGACCTTCTCCTCCGAGGTGGGACCCATCGAGGACAGGCTCTTGGAGTCGACAATCGATGCTCTGTACTGCAGGGTGGTGGCTCGCCCAGATCGGTGTGGCAGGTGGCGCCATCGCTGCACAGAGAGAGAGACAGAGAGAGAGACAGAGCGAGAGAGAGACAGAGAGAGAGAGAGGAGGAGAGAGAGAGAGACAGAGAGAGAGAGAGAGACAGAGAGAGAGAGATAGATAGACAGAGAGACAGAGAGAGAGAGAGACAGAGCGAGAGAGAGACAGACAGAGAGAGAGAGCGACAGAGAGAGAGAGAGAGAGAGACAGCGAGAGAGAGAGAGAGAGAGAGAGACAGCGAGAGAGAGAGAGAGAGAGACAGAGAGAGAGAGAGACAGAGAGAGAGACAGAGAGAGAGAGACAGAGAGAGAGAGAGGGAGAGACAGAGAGACAGAGAGAGAGAGACAGAGAGAGAGAGACAGAGCGAGAGAGAGAGAGAGACAGAGCGAGAGAGAGAGACAGAGAGAGAGACAGAGCGAGAGAGACAGAGGAGAGAGAGACAGAGAGAGAGAGAGAGAGAGAGAGAGAGACAGAGAGAGAGAGAGAGAGAGAGGACAAGAGAGAGAGAGGGAGAGAGACAGAGAGAGAGACAGAGAGAGAGAGAGAGACAGAGAGAGAGAGAGACAGAGAGAGACAGAGAGAGAGAGACAGAGAGAGACAGAGAGAGAGAGAGAGAGACAGAGAGAGAGAGACAGAGAGAGAGAGAGAGACAGAGAGAGAGAGAGACAGAGAGAGAGAGACAGAGAGGGAAAGGGGAACGCAAAGAAAAAACAGTAAATATATTATTAAAACCCGTGGGCTCAGAGCTTGAATGCATGAGGGAGCGCCGTACTGTCGGAGGGGCAGTACTGAGGAGTGCCCCACTGTCGGAGGGGCGGTACTGAGGGAGCGCCGCACTGTTGGAGGGGCAATACTGTGGGAGCGCTGCACTGTCGGAGGGGCGGTACTGAGGGAGCGCCGCACTGTCGGAGGGGCAATACTGAGGGAGCACCGCACTGTCGGAGGGGCGGTACTGAGGGTGTGCCTAGTTCTCCGGACGGGTATCATATCGAGGTGGCGACGGCCTGGTGCAAGTCCACGCTTTATTTACTGACCTGCTTGAGGGTCCCCTTGCCGCGGGCGAGCTTGTAGAGGACGGTCGTCGGGATACAGAGCATGGAGGCCAGCGCCAGGCACCATCCGATGGCCTCGCCCCACCAGGGGTAGGTGTACATCTTGTTGTAGGTCAGGGGCTTGTAGTTGAGGAGGTGGAAGAGGAAGATTCCCTGGGGGGGAGAGGAAGAGGGTACAATTAGTTTGGGACAGGGGGAGGTGACACAATTGGCCTCAGCACCCTTGAGTTTGCGGGGCAGTGGTTGGTAAATCTGCCAGAGTTCCAGCCACCCCTATAAAGGTTGTAAATCAGCCACGATCTCGTTGAATGGCAGGACAGGCTCGAGGGGCAGAATGGCCTCCTCCTGTTTCCTAATGTAACAGGCTCGATGGGGCTGAATGGCCTCCTCCTGTTCCCAATGTAACAGGCTCGATGGGGCTGAATGGCCTCCTCCTGTTCCTAATGTAACAGGCTCGAGGGGCTCTGAATGGCCTCCTCCTGTTCCTAATGTAACAGGCTCGAGGGGCAGAATGGCCTCCTCCTGTTCCTAATGTAACAGGCTCGAGGGGCAGAATGGCCTCCTCCTGTTCCTATGTAACAGGCTCGAGGGGCAGAATGGCCTCCTCCTGTTCCTCATGTAACAGGCTCGAGGGGCTGAACGGCCTCCTCCTGTTCCTAATGTAACAGGCTCGAGGGGGCTGAATATCCTCCTCCTGTTCCTAATGTAACAGGCTCGAGGGGGCTGAATGGCCTCCTCCTGTTCCTAATGTAACAGGCTCGAGAGGGCTGAACGGCCTCCTCCTGTTCCTAATGTAACATGCTCGAGGGGCTGAATGGCCTCCTCCTGTTCCTAATGTAACAGGCTCGAGAGGGCTGAACGGCCTCCTCCTGTTCCTAATGTAACAGGCTCGAGGGGTTGAATGGCCTCCTCCTATTCCTAATGTAACAGGTTTGAGGGGCTGAATGGCCTCCTCCTGTTCCTAATGTAAGGCTCGAGGGGGCTGAATATCCTCCTCCTGTTCCTAATGTAACAGGCTCGAGGGGGCTGAACGGCCTCCTCCTGTTCCTAATGTAACAGGCTCGAGAGGGCTGAAACGGCCAGGCTCGAGAGGGCTGAACGGCCTCCTCCTGTTCCTAATGTAACAGGCTCGAGGGGGCTGAATGGCCTCCTCCTGTTCCTAATGTAACAGGCTCGAGGGGCTGAACGGCCTCCCCCTGTTCCTAATGTAACAGGCTCGAGGGGCAGCATGGCCTCCTCCTGTTCCTAATGTAACAGGCTCGAGGGGCAGAATGGCCTCCTCCTGTTCCTCATGTAACAGGCTCGAGGGGCTGAACGGCCTCCTCCTGTTCCTAATGTAACAGGCTCGAGGGGCTGAATGGCCTCCTCCTGTTCCTATAATCACACGTGGCTGTGATGCCCCCCAGAGTCGAATAGCTCGGCAAGCCACACACATCACTCACGTGGAACGGCTGCTGGGATTTGGTACCCAGGCAAGTCAACCTCATAGCGATGTTACCTTTGTGTGTTTTCCTATGAATGGCTCCCCCCACCTTCTTGTTATTCATTCTGGGGATGTGGGCGTCGCTGGCGAGGCCCAGCATTTATTGTACATCCCTAGTTGCCCTTGAGAAGGTGGTGGTGAGCCGCCTTCTTGAACCGCTGCAGTCCCGCGTGGTGAAGGTGCTCCCACAGCGCTGTTAGGGAGGGAGTTCCAGGATTTTGACCCAGCGACGATGAAGGAACGGCCGATATATTTCCAAGTCAGGATGGTGTGTGTGACTCGGAGGGGAACTTGGAGGTGGTGGTGTTCCCACGCGCCTGCCGCCCTTGTCCTTCTAGGTGGAAGAGGTCGGGGGTTTGGGAGGTGCTGCCGAAGAAGCCTTGGCGAGTTGCTGCAGTGCATCTTGTAGATGGTCCACACTGCAGCCACGGTGCGCCGGTGGTGGAGGGAGTGAATGTTTAAGGTGGTGGACGGGGTGCCGATCAAGCGGGCTGCTTTGTCCTGGATGGTGTCGAGCTTCTCGAGTGTTGTCGGAGCTGCAACTCATCCAGGCAAGTGGAGAGTGTTCCATCACACTCCTGACTTGTGCCTTGTAGATGGTGGAAAGGGAATCAGGAGGTGAGACACTCGCTGCAGAATACCCAGCCTCTGACCTGCTCTTGCAGCCACAGTACTTAAAGCTCCCTATTTCTTGGCGGGGCGATCAAATGAGAGTGCCGCTCCCTTTAAGGCTCGCGAGCCGCCTCCCGCGCGACGGTGTCCGAGACCCTTACCATACAGAGCAGCGGGGTGATGAATGACCAGCACCATCTCATCCAAGGGAACGGGCGGTACCCGACCATGCAGGCTATGTCATCCATGAAGCGATCCGCACCTGCAACCAGAGAGGAAAGGGTTAAAGAGGCCCGGGTTGTCAAGAAGGGCGGTGGGGGCTGTAGGTGGGGGAGGGGAGTGAAGGCTCCGCCCTCGCCCACGCCAACATCTCCCCCGCCGTGTCTCGCCATTCAAGGCTCGGGATTGGGCGAACCATTGCCAAGTACTTCCAGGCCATTCGGCCCCTCTGCTCTGTGCCGGTGTTCCTGCTCCACACCAGCCTCCTCCCGCCCCCTCTTCATCTCACCCCATCACCCTATCCTTCTATTCCTTTCTCCTGCATGTGTTTATCCAGCTTCCCCCTTAAATCCATCGACGCTATTCGCCTCGACCACTCCCTGTGGGAGCGAGTTCCACATTCTCACCACTCTCTGGGGAAAGAAGTTTCTCCTGAATCCCCCATTGGATTTATTAGTGACTCTCTTATATTGATGGCCCCTAGTTCTGGTCTCCCCCACAAGTGAAGACATCTTCTCTACGTCTACCCTATCGAAACCCCTTCATAATCTTAAAGACCTCTATTGCTTCTCCAGTCTCTCCACATCACTGAAGTCCCTCATCCCTGGTACCATTCTGGTCAATCTCCCCTTAACCTTCTCTGCTCTAAGGAGAACAACCCCAGCTTCTCCAGTCTCTCCACATCACTGAAGTCCCTCATCCCTGGTACCATTCTGGTCAATCTCCCCTTAACCTTCTCTGATCTAAGGAGAACAATCCCAGCTTCTCCAGTCTCTCCACATCACTGAAGTCCCTCATCCCTGGCACCATTCTGGTCAATCTCCCCTTAACCTTCTCTGCTCTAAGGAGAACAATCCCAGCTTCTCCAGTCTCTCCACATCACTGAAGTCCCTCATCCCTGGTACCATTCTGGTCAATCTCCCCTTAACCTTCTCTGCTCTAAGGAGAACAACCCCAGCTTCTCCAGTCTCTCCACATCACTGAAGTCCCTCATCCCTGGTCCCATTCTGGTCAATCTCCCCTTAACCTTCTCTGCTCTAAGGAGAACAACCCCAGCTTCTCCAGTCTCTCCACATCACTGAAGTCCCTCATCCCTGGTACCATTCTGGTCAATCTCCCCTTAACCTTCTCTGCTCCAAGGAGAACAATCCCAGCTTCTCCAGTCTCTCCACATCACTGAAGTCCCTCATCCCTGGTACCATTCTGGTCAATCTCCCCTTAACCTTCTCTGCTCTAAGGAGAACAACCCCAGCTTCTCCAGTCTCTCCACATCACTGAAGTCCCTCATCCCTGGCACCATTCTGGTCAATCTCTTCTGCACCCTCTCCAAGGCCTTGGTGTTTCTGCTCCACACGAGGCTCCTCCCGCCCCCTCTTCATCTCCCCCCATCACCATATCCTTCTATTCCTTTCTCCCTCGTGTGTTTATTCAGCTTCCTCTTAAATGCATCTACGCTATTCGCCTCGACCACTCCCTGTGGGAGCGAGTTCCACATTCTCACCACTCTCTGGGGAAAGAAGTTTCTCCTGGATTCCCGGTTGGATTTATTAGTGACTATCTTATATTGATGGCCCCTAGTTCTGGTCTCCCCCACAAGTGGAAACATCTTCTCTACGTCTACCCTATCGAAACCCCTTCATAATCTTAAAGACCTCTATCAGGTCACCCCTCGGCCTTCTCTTTTCCAGAGAAAAGAGCCCCAGCCTGTTCAGCCTTTCCTGATAGTTATAACCGCTCAGTTCTGGGATCATCCTGGTCCATCTTGTTTTAGCACCTTCCTCGATGATGATAGTTCTAACTTTGGGTTGGAAGAGCGGGGGTGGGAGAGAGGAACGGAACAAGAGGTACTCACCATAAACCCAAGAAACGACCACACACTCCCAGAACGCTTGCCAAAGCAGGGTCATCCCACTCGCAGAGTAATAGTCAAAGAGCTGGAAGACATACATGCCGCCCTGTCATGGTGTAACAGAGAGGACAATTAGATGGCAGATTTGGGAGGTCAGGCTTCAAGGGGATATGGACAGGCTGAGCGAGTGGCCAAGAACACGGCAAATGGAATGGAATGTGGAGAAATGTGAAGTTGGTAGGGAAAATAGAAAAGCAGAGTATTTTTTTAAATGGTGAGAGACTGGGAAATGTTTGGTGTTCAGAGGGACCTGGGTGTCCTTGTACACGAATCACTGAAAGTTAACATGCAGGTACAGCAAGCAATTCGGAAAGCAAACGGTATGTTGGCCTTTATTACAAAGGGATTTGAGTATAAGAGTAAAGACGTCTTACTGCGATTATATAGTGCCCTGGTGAGACCACACCTGGAGTATTGTGTACAGTTTTGGTCTCCTTACCTAAGGAAGGATATACTTGCCATAGAGGGAGTGCAACGAAGGTTCACCAGACTGGTTCCTGGGATGGGGGGATTGTCCGATGAGGAGAGATTGAGTAGACTGGGCCGATACTCTCTGGAGTTTAGAAGAATGAGTGGCGATCTCATCGAAACATATAAGATTCTTACAGGGTAGATGCTGAGAGGCTGTTTCCCCCCTGGCTGGAGAGTCCGGAACCAGGGGTCACAGTCTCAGGATAAGGGGTCGGCCATTTAGGACTGAGATGAGGAGGAATTTCTTCACTCAGAGGGCGGTGAATCTTTGGAATTCTCTACCCCAGAGGGCTGTGGAGGCTCAGTCGTTGAGTATATTGATAGAAACATAGAAGATAGGAGCAGGAGGAGGCCATTCGGCCCCTCGAGCCTGCTCCGCCATTTAATGAGATCATGGCTGATGATCCAAATTCAGTACCCTGTCCCTGCCTTCCCCCCATACCGCTTGATCCCTTTAGCCTTAAGAAATATATCCAACTCCTTCTTCAATATATTTAATGAATTGGCTTCAACTGCCTTCTGTGGTAGAGAATTCCACAGGTTCACCACTCTCTGGGTCAAGAAATTCCTCCTCATCTCTGTCCTAAATGGCTTACCCCTTATCCTTAGACTGTGACCCCTGGTTCTGGACTCCCCCGCCATCGGGAACATCCTTCCTGCATCTAGTCTGTCTAGTCCTGTTAGAATTTTATAAGTTTCAATGAGATCCCCTCTCATTCTTCTAAACTCCAGCAAATATAAGCCCAATTGACCCAATCTCTCCTCATACGTCATTCCTGCCATCCCAGGTATCAGTCTGGTGAATCTTCGTTGCACTCCCTCCATGGCAAGAACGTCCTTCCTCAGATAAGGCGACCAAAACTGCACACAATACTCAAGGTGTGGTCTCACCAAGGCCCTGTACAACTGCAGCAAGACATCCTTGTTCCTGTACTCAAACCCTCTCGCTATGAAGGCCAGCATACCATTTGCCTTCTTAACCGCCTGCTGCACCTGCATGCTTACCTTCAGCGACTGGTGCACAAGGCTGAGATCGATAGATTTCTGAATATTAAGGGAATCAAGGGATATGGGGATAGTGCAGGAAAGTGGAGTTGAGGTCGATGATCAGCCATGATCCTATTGAATGGCGGAGCAGGCTCGAAGGCCCAAATGGCCTCCTCCTGCTCCTATTTCTTAGGTTAATGGGGAGAGGTTAAGAACATGTCATGATGTCGGCAGAACGCTCAAACAATTAGACGCCAAGCTTGGAGCTCAAGTTTTCTCCCCTCCCCCATTGGGCAGTGACCTTAAGTTAAGCAAAGAAGAGAATCCAGGGCTTTCTCCCTTTTTGGGGAGGTGACAAGACTCTGGCTCCCGCGAGAAAATGAGATTGGGATCTCGTAGGGATTGGGAAGAGACTGAAACCCTACGACTGGACGCAACTCCTGCTCTCAGTGAATCGTGGTGAGCAACAGAATCTCTCTCCAGGTCAAAGAAATTTCTCCAGCGCCTTTCCCCACCTCAGGACGTCCCGCAGCTCTTCACAGCCAATGAAGGACTTTTTTTGAAGTGTGGTCACTGTTGTAATGTGGGAAACGCGGCAGCCATTTTGTGCACAGCAAACTCCCACAAACAGCAATGTGCTAATGACCAGATCATCTGTTTTTTAGTGATGTTGGTTGAGGGATAAATATTGGCCCCAGGACACCGGGGAGAACTCCCCCCTGCTCTTCTTCCAATAGTGGCCGTGGGATCTTTTACATCCACCTGAGAGGGCAGACGGGGGCCTCGGGTTTAATGCTTGTCCCAAAATACGGCACCTCCGACAGTGCGGCGCTCCCTCAGTACCGCCCCTCCGACAGTGCGGCGCTCCCTCAGTACTGCCCCTCCGACAGTGCGGCACTCCCTCAGTACCGCCCCTCCGACAGTGCGGCGCTCTCTCAGTACCGCCCCTCTGACAGTGCGGCGCTCCCTCAGTCGTGCCCCTCCGACACTGCGGCGCTCCCTCAGTACTGCCCCTCCGACAGTGCGGCGCTCCCTCAGTACCGCCCCTCCGACAGTGCGGCGCTCCCTCAGTACCGCCCCTCCGACAGTGCGGGGCTCCCTCAGTACTGCCCCTCCGACAGTGCGGCGCTCCCTCAGTACCGCCCCTCCGACAGTGCGACGCTCCCTCAGTACCGCCCCTCTGACAGTGCGGCGCTCCCTCAGTACCGCCCCTCTGACAGTGCGACGCTCCCTCAGTACCGCCCCTCCGACAGTGCGGCGCTCCCTCAGTACTGCCCCTCTGACAGTGCGACGCTCCCTCAGTACCGCCCCTCTGACAGTGCGACGCTCCCTCAGTACCGCCCCTCTGATAGTGCGGCGCTCCCTCAGTACTGCCCCTCCGACAGTGCGGCGCTCCCTCAGTACCGCCCCTCCGACAGTGCGGCGCTCTCTCAGTACTGCCCCTCCGACAGTGCGGCGCTCCCTCAGTACCGCCCCTCTGACAGTGCGACGCTCCCTCAGTACCGCCCCTCTGATAGTGCGGCGCTCCCTCAGTACCGCCCCTCTGACAGTGCGGCGCTCCCTCAGTACCGCCCCTCTGACAGTGCGACGCTCCCTCAGTACCGCCCCTCCGACAGTGCGGCGCTCCCTTAGTACTGCGCTGGGAGTGTCAGCCTCGATTTTTGTGCTCGGGTACTGGAGTGGGAACTTGAACCCACGACCTTCTGACTCAGAGGTGAGGGCACTGCCCACTGACCCACGGCTGAGACAGGAGGAAAAGGCGGGTAGGACAGTGTATTTAGGGTTTAGGAGGAACAATGCCCATTGGGATTGAGAGCGAGGAGGAAAGGGGGAAGTACGGCTAAGTTGGGACCGAGCGGCCCTCAAGGAAGCAAGAAGGGGAGGTCAGGGGTGAGAGGTCAAAGTAGCAGGCGCTGCTTACCTGGGTCACCATGGAGAGGTCAATGATGAAGCTAAGAGTGATGCAGGCCGCCACTGCGATCTCCCGCTGATAGCGGTTGTAATACTTGGAGGGGACCAGATCCAAGATTCCGGTCACGAATCCCTCCACGCCGACAAACTGGGAACAGGAGAGAGAGAGAGAAAGAAACACAGGATATCAGGTTACACGCTCCCTTCCATGGCGACATTGGAGCCACATTCCCCAAGCTCGTTCGGGGATTGACTGCGACAGTGAAGGGTGATGGTTTCCTCATTTATCACACCCCTCCCCACAAACTCCCTCTCCCTCCCTCTCTCCCCTCCCCACGAAGGCTTGGCCGCCTTGCTAGGCTCCAGGTTCCAGTGGGCATCTTGTTCAAGCGGCCATCTTGCACGTGCTGGTCGAGGCAACTCACAGCCTGCATTTATCCAGTGCCTTTAACGTCCCAAGGCGCGTCACAGGAGCATAAATCAGACAAAATCTAACACCGAGTCACATGAGGAAATATTGGGGCCAGGTCGACCAAAAGGCTGGGTCAAAGAGGTCGGTTTTAAGCAGCGTCTTAAAGGAGGAGAGAGAGGCAGAGAGGTTTAGGGAGGGAATTCCACAGCTCGGGGCCCTGACGCGGTCGCCAATGGCGCGAGAGGCCGGAATTGGAGGAGCGCTGAGATCGCGGAGGGTTGTAGGTGGTTACAGAGATAGGGAGGGGGGCGAGGAGGCCATGGAGGGATTTGAACACGAGGAGGAGTTAAATTGAAGCATTGCCGGACTGGGAGTCAATGTGGGACAGCGAGCGCAAGGAGAGGTGATGGGTGAACGGGGCTCGGTTCAGTTTCGCAACTTGCCCCGCTGGACTTTGAACTACGACCCCCCTTCTTCTGGGTTACGACCCTCCCCTCCCACGTTATGACCCCCGTCCCACCCTCCAACTCCCCCCTACCCCCTTTTTCAGTCCTTACCTGACTACCCAGTCCCAGGAACAAGAGCATAATGAAAAACAGGGCGGCCCACACTTGAGGGAAAGGCATCAACGTCACGGCCTTGGGGTAGGCGATGAAGGCCAAACCAGGCCCTGAGACAGACCACAGCAACCGTTAGCAACAACAACAGACCAAAACTGTAGGTTTTTTTTCCAAACACACTCAAAGAAACAAAAAACAACAAAAGAAAACCCGGCATTTAGGAAAAAAAAGCATTTGTATAACCACTCGGGGATAAAGAATTTTCTTCGATTGTGCCACTACCAAGGACAGCGACGGCAAAAGAAAAACAGGGCAGCCATTTTGTGCATGGTACCAAGACTTGGTGGCCATTTTGTACGTGGTACCAAGACGTGGCAGCCATTTTGTGCCTGGTACCAAGATGTGGTGGCCATTTTGTACGTGGTACCAAGACATGGTGGCCATTTTGTGCAGGGTAGCAAGACGTGACGGCCATTTTGTATGTGGTACCGAGATGTGGCGGCCATTTTGTGCTGGGTAGCAAGACGTGATGGCCATTTTGTACGTGGTACCAAGACGTGATGGCCATTTTGTGCTGGGTAGCAAGACGTGACGGCCATTTTGTACGTGGTACCAAGACATGGTGGCCATTTTGTGCAGGGTATCAAGACGTGACGGCCATTTTGTATGTGGTACCGAGATGTGGTGGCCATTTTGTGCTGGGTAGCAAGACGTGATGGCCATTTTGTATGTGGTACCAAGATGTGGCGGCCATTTTGTGCATGGTACCAAGATGTGACGGCCATTTTGTACGCGGTACCAAGACGTGACGGCCATTTTGTACGTGGAACCAAGACGTGGCGGACATTTTGTGCGGGGTACCAAGGCGTGACAGCCATTTTTTACGTGATACCAAGACGTGGTGGCCATTTTGTACGTGGTACCAAGATGTGGCGGCCAGTTTGTGCGTGGTACCAAGACGTGCTGGCCATTTTGAACACGGTACTAAGACCTGGTGGCCATTTTGTGTGGCGTACCAAGATGTGGCGGCCATTTTGTACACGGTATGGAAAAGTGGCAGGCATTTTTGTACACGGCACCAAGACGCCCCAGTTCGGTAAGTGTCCATTTGATCCGTTCTTTTTTAATATAAGGCAGGCGTTGTATGAGGGATGAATGGTGGCCCCATGACACCAGGAAGTAGGAAGGAGCATGGGAACAGCCAGAGGCCATACAGCCCCCTCCCTCGAGCCTATTCCGCCATCCAATTAGACCGTGGCCGATCTGCATTTTAACTCCATCCTGCCCGCCTTGCTTCCGTAACCCTGACTACCCTCACCCAATGAAAATCTATCCACCTCAGTTTCGAAATTTTCAATTGGCACCCCCAAGCCTCGACAGCTTTTTTTGGGGGGAAGAGTTCCAAATTTCCACCGCCCTTTGTCATAGAGTCATACAGCACAGAAAGAGGCCCTTCGGCCCATCGTGTCCGCGCCGGCCATCAAGCCCTGCCTATTCTAATCCCATTTTCCAAGCACTTGGTCCGTAGCCTTGTATGCTATGGCGTTTCAAGTGCTCATCTAAATGCTTCTTGAATGTTGTGAGGGTTCCTGCCTCTACCACCCTTTCAGGCAGTGAGTTCCAGATTCCAACCACCCTCTGGGTGAAAAAGTTTTTCCTCCAATCCCCTCTAAACCTCCTGCCCCATACCTTTTGAAACTATGCCCCCTGGTTATTGACCCCTCTACTAAGGGGAAAAGTTCCTTTCTATCTACCCTAATCTGGGTGTCCTTGTGCACCAGTCGCTGAAGGTAAGCATGCAGGTGCAGCAGGCGGTTAAGAAGGCAAATGGTATGTTGGCCTTCGTAGCGAGAGGGTTTGAGTACAGGAACAAGGATGTCTTGCTGCAGTTGTACAGGGCTTTGGTGAGACCACATCTTGAGTATTGTGTGTAGTTTTGGTCGCCTTATCTGAGGAAGGATGTTCTTGCCATGGAAGGAGTTCAGCGAAGATTCACCAGACTGATACCTGGGATGGCAGGAATGACGTATGAGGAGAGATTGGGTTGATTGGGTTTGTACTCGCTGGAGTTTAGAAGAATGAGAGGGGATCTCATTGAAACTTATAAAATTCTAACAGGACTGGACAGACTAGATGCAGGAAGGATGTTCCCGATGGCGGGGGAGTCCAGAACCAGGGGTCACAGTCTAAGGATAAGGGGTAAACCATTTAGGACTGAGATGAGGAGGAATTTCTTCACCCAGAGAGTGGTGAACCTGTGGAATTCTCTACCACAGAAGGCAATAGAGGCCAATTCATTAAATATATTCAAGAAGGAGTTGGATATATTTCTTAAGGCTAAAGGGATCAAGGGATATGGGGAGAAAGCAGGGACAGGGTACTGAATTTGGATGATCAGCCGTGATCTCATTGAATGGCGGAGCAGGCTCGAGGGGCCGAATGGCCGACTCCTGCTCCTATCTTCTATGTTTCTATCTATGCCCCATATAATTTTGTACACCTCAATCAGGTACCCCCCTCAGCCTTCTCTGCTCTAAGGAAAACAACCCCAGCCTGCCCAGTCTCTCTTCATAGCTGAAGTGCTCCAGCCCAGGTAACATCCTGGTGAATCTCCTCTGCACCCTTTGTGTGAAGGAGTGCTTCCTGACTTCACCCCCTGAACGGCCTGGCTCTAATTTGAAGGTTCTGCCCCCTTTGTTCTGGACTCCCCCCCACCAGAGCAAATAGTTTCTCTCTCGATCGACCCGATCAGCTCTGTTTGTGATCGGCCCAGACTGGTCTTGAACGAGCGCACCTCAACAAACAAGAGTGTAAAAGTTGGGAATTTGGAGATAGTGGGCGACTGGTAAGAATAGGGCGACCACCAGGGTTTATGGAGCACCGTGGTTATATTAGTAGTCTTGCAATCCAACGGGCTGGACTAATAGGGCTAAAAATTCAGTTTGGGGCGCCAAGCTCGCCTGGGCGCTGGAATTACCGCTGCGCGCGGAGCCACTTGCGCCATCCGGATATTCAGTTTCTGCGCCCCAAATGGAAGCGGGCCGCTAAACGAGGCTCCCCGCGCCCCGCTTGGGGCGCTGAAACTGAATATCGGCGCGCTAAGGGCCGCAGCGCCACCCGCTGCGGCACGGCACGCTGCGGTACTGCAGGCCTTCCTCCCACTGTTAAGGGGGAGGTGCCTGCAACAGCGCGATCCCCGCTCGCGAGTGCCGGCAAATGAGCCCGGCACCAAGGAGAAGTGCCGGGCTCTCGGGAAACAGCCGGCAATGCCGCGGGGGGGGGGGGGGTGGGGGTGGGGTGTAGGAGGCCGGGGACGGAGGTGCGGGCAGGCGGGCGCCGAAAAAGCGGCCGGCCGCACCTCCACCTTAACTAGCGCCACGACCGCCACAGGTAGGCCCCTGTGTACCGGTCGCTATTTGCGGCCGGCGCTGAGGAGGCGGGCGCGACCAAATATGGCCATCGGGGCGCTGCGCACACCGATGACGTCATCGGTGGCGGCGCAGCGCCACAGGCTAACGCCGCCATTAGCGCCCCGCTAAATATCGCGGTAGGCGTGGCCAGTGGCGCAAAAGCCACTGAGTGGCCTCTTTGGGCGCAAACTGGTGGCGCGGGCCACTGAATTTCTAGGCCATAATCTCCTGTAGACGTTGAGTTCAAAATCCCACCACGGCAGCTGGGGAATTGAAATGAATTGAATTAAATCAATCAGGAATAAAAAAAAAAGCCTCGCAGCAGGTAAGGGTGACCGTGAACCGACCAGATTGCCGCAACGTCAATCTGGTTCACTGGCGTTCCTTTGGGGTTAAAAATCTGCCGTCCTTACCCAGGACGCAAAAAATAGAAAAGCAGAGTGTTTTTTTTTTTAAATGGTGAGAGACTGGGAATTTTTGGTGTTCAGAGGGACCCAGGTGCCCTTGTACACGAATCGCTGAAAGTTAACAGGCAGGTACAGCGATCAATTAGGAAAGCAAATGGTATGTTGGCCTTTATTACAAGAGGATTTGAGTCTCAGAGTAAAGACGTCTTACTGCAATTATATGGGGCCCTGGTGAGACCACACCTGGAGTATTGAGCACAGTTTTGGTCTCCTTACCTAAGGAAGGATATACTTGCCATAGAGGGAGTGCAACGAAGGTTCACCAGACTGATTCCTGGGATGGGGGGATTGTCCTGCGAGGAGAGGTTGAGTAGACTAGGCCTGTATTCTCAGGAGTTTAGAAGAATGGGAGGTGATCTCATTGAATCATACTAAATTCTTACAGAGCTTGACAGGGTCGATGCTGAGAGGATCTTTCCCCCTGGCTGGAGAGTCTAGAATTGTGTGCAGTTTTGGTCGCCTTATCTGAGGAAGGATGTTCTTGCCATGGAAGGAGTTCAGCGAAGATTCACCAGACTGATACCTGGGATGGCAGGAATGACGTATGAGGAGAGATTGGGTCGATTGGGCTTGTACTCACTGGAGTTTAGAAGAATGAGAGGGGATCTCATTGAAACTTATAAAATTCTAACAGGACTAGACAGACTAGATGCAGGAAGGATGTTCCCGATGGCGGGGGAGTCAAGAACCAGGGGTCACAGTCTAAGGATAAGGGGTAAGCCATTTAGGACAGAGATGAGGAGGAATTTCTTCACCCAGAGAGTGGTGAACCTGTGGAATTCTCTACCACAGAAGGCAGTTGAGGCCAATATATTAAATGTATTAAAGAAGGAGTCAGATATATTTCTTAAGGCTAAAGGGATCAAGGGATATGGGGAGAAGGCAGGGACAGGGTACTGAATTTGGATGATCAGCCATGATCTCATTGAAAGTGGGGACAAAATCGACCCAAACAACTATCGAGGCATCTGTGTAAACAGTAACCTGGGGAAGGTATTCTGTAGCATCATAAACAAAAGACTTATAAACTTCCTTGAGGAGCACAATGTCTTGAGTAAAAGCCAAATTGGATTCCTGCCAAACTATAGAACATCCGATCATATCTTCACCCTACAGACCCTAATTGACAAACACGTTCACAATAACAAAAGCAAAATCTACGCATGCTTTGTAGATTTCCAGAAGGCTTTCGACTCCATCTGGCATGACGGTTTATTCCTGAAACTTATCGAAAGTGGGGTAGGAGGGAAAACATATGATGTAATTAAATCAATGTATACAAACAACAAATGTGCAGTTAAAATTGGAGACAAACAAACAAAATACTTCCCACAGGGGCGGGGGGTGACGCAGGGCTCGCCAATCTCACCGACACTCTTTAATATTTACATAAATGGATTGGCAAAACTACTTGAACAATCTACAGCACCCGGCCTCACCCTATATGAATCCAAGGTTAAATTCCTCCTCTATGCAGACGACCTGGTTCTGCTGTCACCTACTAAAGAGGGGCTACAGCAAAACCTGGACCTGCTGGAGTCGTACTGCCAGACTTGGGCCCTGACAATAAATCCCCAAAAAACCAAAGTCCTTGTGTTCCAGCAAAGATCCAAACATCAGGGACCCAAAATAAATTTCACAGTAGGAACAACCAAAATTGAACAAACCACTAACTACACATACTTGGGCTTAAAAATCAGTTCTACGGGAAACTTCAAACTGGCTGTGAATGAACTGAAAGAGAAAGCAAGAAGGGCTTTCTATGCCATCAAAAAATCAATCCAAATAGAAATCCCAATTAGCATTTGGCTCAAAATTTTCAAATCAGTAATTGAACCAATTGCACTCTATGGCAGTGAGGTATGGGGACCGCTAACTCAACAAGAATTTGCAAAATGGGACAAACACCCAATTGAGATCCTACATGCAGAATTCTGTAAAAGTATCCTCCGGACTCAAAGGAAAACAGTAAACAATGCATGCAGGGCGGAACTAGGCCAATATCCATTAATAATCACTATCCAAAAAAGAGCCACCAAATTTTGGAATCACCTACAAATGAGCAATCCCCAATGCTATCACTACGACGCCCTGAAATGCCAAGAGCTGACCATAAAGAAGAATACCCTCAGTCAACTAGTCCTGGGACTCAGTGAAGTAACTACTAACAAT
Organism: Somniosus microcephalus; assembly: GCF_052327205.1. Taxonomy (NCBI): domain Eukaryota; kingdom Metazoa; phylum Chordata; class Chondrichthyes; order Squaliformes; family Somniosidae; genus Somniosus; species Somniosus microcephalus. Next base: position 34,511,541 of record NW_028225185.1, read on the forward strand.
ACTAACAATAACCAGCCCCAGGACAGTGACAGGGTAACACAAAGAATTCGACCCAACACAATCGTCGCTAAGCAAAAGGAAAAATATCTGACATATTGGGCAGAAACAACAAAAACCCAAAGCAAACTCAATTGCTACTTGGCCCTAAACAGACAATACAACATAGCTGATTACCTGACCATGGTAAAGGATAACAAACTGAGAAGAACCTTGACAAGGTACAGACTTAGCGAACATAGCCTAGCGATCGAAAAAGGCAGACACAGGCAGACCAGGCTGCCAAGAGAGGACAGGATATGCTCTCACTGCAGTCAGGGAGTGGTGGAGACAGAGATGCACTTCCTCACAGCTTGTGGAAAATATCAGGGCATCAGGGAGAATTTCTACCAAAAATTCTCACAAATATGCCCTGATTTCAGAAATCTGAATGACAACCAAAAACTCCCATTCCTACTGGGAGAGGAGAGAAGCTGTATAACACTGGCGGCGCACTATGTTACAGCTTGCCATGAACAGAGGGACAACCAGTAAACTAAGAAAAAAATATATATAAACAATGCGAATGTATATTTATACACTCAGGGATATACCTGTTTATACACTGTATGAATAGAACTGCGTTTATGTGCTAAACCATAAATGTATTTTGATGCTTTGGCAACATAAGATGTAACTTATCATGCCAATAAAGCGATTTAAATTGAAAAATTGAAATTGAATGGCGGAGCAGGCTCAAGGGGCCGAATGGCCGACTCCTGCTCCTATTTCTTGTGATGTGGGCTGAGGAATAAATATTGGGCTCCAGGACACCGGGGAGAACTCCCCCCCCGCCCTGCTCTCCTTCCAATAGTGGCCCATGGTATCTTATAGGTTTCCACCTCAGAGGGCAGACAGGGGCCTCGGGTTCAGGTCTCATCCCAAAAGGATGCCAGCAGCATTTAGATACCGGTTTGGGCGAGGGGGAGCGGGGGGAGGAGTTAGCCTCAGTAGTGAGGACCCCCACACCCGCTGCTCACAGTGTGAAGGTTGGCCGCGAGCGGGAGTTTGAGGGCGGCGGGCAGAAAAACCCAATGGAGGCCCGCCACGGCGACGGTTGCCGAGGTAACAAGCCCGCTTACCTGATTCCGCCACCTCAGAAATGTGCACTCCCCTCTCCTGCGCCATGAACCCCAAAATAGAGAAGACAACGAACCCGGCAAAAAAACTCGTCCCGCTGTTCACCAGCGATAATATGAAGGCATCCCTGTACGGAGAGGTACAGCACGGGGTTAGATACAGAGTAAAGCTCCCTCTACACTGTCCCATCAAACACACCCAGGGCAGGTACAGCACAGGTTAGATACAGAGTAAAGCTCCCTCTACACTGTCCCATCAAACACTCCCAGGGCAGGTACAGCACGGGTTAGATACAGAGTAAAGCTCCCTCTACACTGTCCCATCAAACACTCCCAGGGCAAGTACAGCACGGGTTAGATACAGAGTAAAGCTCCCTCTACACTGTCCCCATCAAACACTCCCAGGGCAGGTACAGCACGGGTTAGATACAGAGTAAAGCTCCCTCTACACTGTCCCATCAAACACCCCCAGGGCAGGTACAGCACGGGGTTAGATACAGAGTAAAGCTCCCTCTACACTGTCCCCATCAAACACTCCCAGGGCAGGTACAGCACGGGTTAGATACAGAGTAAAGCTCCCTCTACACTGTCCCATCAAACACCCCCAGGGCAGGTACAGCACGGGGTTAGATACAGAGTAAAGCTTTCTCTACACTGTCCCATCAAACACTCCCAGGGCAGGTACAGCACGGGTTAGATACAGAGTAAAGTTCCCTCTACACTGTCCCCATCAAACACTCCCAGGGCAGGTACAGCATTGTGTTAGATATAGAGTAAAGCTCCCTCTACACTGTCCCCATCAAACACTCCCAGGGCAGGTACAGCACAGGTTAGATACAGAGAAAAGCTCCCTCTACACTGTCCCCATCAAACACTCCCAGGGCAGGTACAGCATTGTGTTAGATACAGAGTAAAGCTCCCTCTACACTGTCCCATCAAACACTCCCAGGGCAGGTACAGCACGGGTTACATACAGAGTAAAGCTCCCTCTACACTGTCCCATCAAACACTCCCAGGGCAGGTACAGCACGGGTTAGATACAGAGTAAAGCTCCCTCTACACTGTCCCATCAAACACCCCCAGGGCAGGTACAGCACGGGGTTAGATACAGAGTAAAGCTTTCTCTACACTGTCCCATCAAACACTCCCAGGGCAGGTACAGCACGGGTTAGATACAGAGTAAAGCTCCCTCTACACTGTCCCATCAAACACTCCCAGGGCAGGTACAGCACGGGTTAGATATAGAGTAAAGCTCCCTCTACACTGTCCCCATCAAACACTCCCAGGGCAGGTACAGCACGGGTTAGATACAGAGTAAATCTCCCTCTACACTGTCCCCATCAAACACTCCCAGGGCAGGTACAGCATTGTGTTAGATACAGAGTAAAGCTCCCTCTACACTGTCCCATCAAACACTCCCAGGGCAGGTACAGCACGGGTTAGATACAGAGTAAAGCTCCCTCTACACTGTCCCCATCAAACACTCCCAGGGCAGGTACAGCATGGGTTAGATACAGAGTAAAGCTCCCTCTACACTGTCCCATCAAACACTCCCAGGGCAGGTACAGCACGGGTTAGATACAGAGTAAAACTCCCTCTGCACTGTCTCCATCAAACACTCCCAGGGCAGGTACAGCATGGGTTAGATACAGAGTAAAGCTCCCTCTACACTGTCCCCATCAAACACTCCCAGGGCAGGTACAGCATGGGTTAGATACAGAGTAACGCTCCCTCTACACTGTCCCCATCAAACACTCCCAGGACAGGTACAGCATGGGTTAGATACAGAGTAAATGCCCTTCGATTCTCTCCCGCCCTCCCCACTTACTTGTAGCAGTCGTTGTTGAACTGGTTGTAGCTGCCCAGGGCCGTGAGAGCGCCCAAGCCGATGGCATAGGAGAAGAAGATCTGTGTCCCGGCGTCGATCCAGACCTGCAGGGGATACATGGGGAGGAGAGCGGTTAACCCGGTCGAATAGTTCCTGGCGCCCGCCCCTCCCACTTACTTCCTCACCCCGCAACACACCCACCGGCCCCCCGCACGCCCCCTGGTGCTTGGGCAATGATCATCGAGGACGGACAGACGCTGAGCGGTGGCTGGCTATTCAACCATGGGGGAGGCGCCAGATCTCAGCCGAGGCTGGAAACTGTCGTCTGCGAGCTCCCAGCGTAGCGACACTGCGTGGGGATCAGGAGGTAGGGAACCCTATCGGAGGGGCAGTACTGAGGGAGCGCCGCACTGTCGGAGGGGCAGTACTGAGGGAGAGCCGCACTGTCGGGGGGGCGGTACTGAGGGAGAGCCGCACTGTCGGAGGGGCGGTACTGAGGGAGCACCGCACTTTCGGAGGGGCGGTACTGAGGGAGCGCCGCACTGTCGGAGGGGCAGTACTGAGGGAGCGCCGCATTGTCGGAGGGGCGGTACTGAGGGAGCGCCGCACTGTCGCAGGGGCAGTACTGAGGGAGTGCCGCACTGTCGGAGGGGCGGTACTGAGAGAGCACCGCACTGTCAGAAGGGCGGTACTGAGGGAGCGCCGCACTGTCGGAGGGGCTGTACTGAGGGAGAGCCGCACTGTCGGAGGGGCGGTACTGAGGAAGCCTCGCACTGTCGGAGGGGCTGTACTGAGGGAGCGCTGCACTGTCGGAGGGGCGGTACTGAGGAAGCCTCGCACTGTCGGAGGGGCTGTACTGAGGGAGCGCCGCACTG
>NW_028225185.1:34520358-34547858 GCF_052327205.1 Somniosus microcephalus
TACGGCGTCACGCGACGTTACGGGACGTGAGGTGACATATGGCATAACGTGACGTGACGTCCATTCTTCACGCCTGCCCTTCCTCTTCCCCTTCCCCGCTCCCCCCAACAATTTCCTCTCTTTCCCCCTCCCCCGCCCCCGCAAGGACGCTATTCCCTCACGCTAACCCGCCCCCTCTTCACGTGGGAGACATGGAGGCGAGCGCTGAGGGGACTTTGCAGCCATGCAGACAAGCGCCACCCCGATTCCCGTCCTGACACCCGCACTTTCCCAGCGAGAAGGAGGGAGGGTGGCGGGGGGGGGGGGGGAAATCAGGAACCCTCAACCGGTTTTCCGACCGCCCTATCCCAAGGCCAGCTATCGCCACTCCGTAACCTCTCCCCTCCCACCACCACCCAGCCCTCGCCCCGGTTAAACTCGCCACCGACTGGGGACGATCGAGGCCGCCAAAATCCCCGATCTGTGTCCCCTTCTACCGCGCCCCGCCGACTCCCGATCCCAGTGGCTCCTCGCGCATCTGGGCGAGTTCTGTCCCAGGGAGCATGAACCCAGTTTCCTCAACTTGCTGACAGCCACAATGATCTTGGTTCTCCCTTCTCTCCCAGTTGCCCATCACCCCTCCCTCCTTCCCCGCCCCCCCCCCCCCCCCCCCCCCCAGCCCTGAACCCTCACGAGGACAGTATTCTTCCTTTGACCAAGCTGTCCACTACGCTGCAGGATTGAAATACCAGGGGACATGGAACAAAACTCGGAGGAGGCTAGGAATGGACCACAGCAAGAACTAGCATTCTCCGCTGTTAACACCTTAAACAAAATACGCTCTGAAGGTGGCAGGACAAGTTGATAAAGCTGTTAAAGAAACACACGGGATCCTGGGCTTCACAAATACAAGAGTACAAAAGCAAGGAAATTACGCTAAACCTTTATAAATTACTGGTTAGGTCCCAGCTGGAACATTGTGTTCAATTCTGGGCCACCGCACATTAGGAATGATGTCGAGGCCTTAGAGAGGGTGCAGAGGAGATTGACCAGAATGGTACCAGGGATGAGGGACTTCAGTGACGTGGAGAGACTGGAGAAGCTGGGGTTGTTCTCCTTAGAGCAGAGAAGGTTAAGGGGAGATTGACCAGAATGGTACCAGGGATGAGGGACTTCAGTGATGTGGAGAGACTGGAGAAGCTGGGGTTGTTCTCCTTAGAGCAGAGAAGGTTAAGGGGAGATTGACCAGAATGGTACCAGGGATGAGGTTCTTCAGTGACGTGGAGAGACTGGAGAAGCTGGGATTGTTCTCCTTAGAGCAGAGACGGTTAAGGGGAGATTGACCAGAATGGTACCAGGGATGAGGTTCTTCAGTGATGTGGAGAGACTGGAGAAGCTGGGGTTGTTCTCCTTAGAGCAGAGAAGGTTAAGGGGAGATTGACTAGAATGGTACCAGGGATGAGGTTTTTCAGTGATGTGGAGAGACTGGAGAAGCTGGGGTTGTTCTCCTTAGAGCAGAGAAGGTTAAGGGGAGATTGACCAGAATGGTACCAGGGATGAGGTTCTTCAGTGACGTGGAGAGACTGGAGAAGCTGGGATTGTTCTCCTTAGAGCAGAGAAGGTTAAGGGGAGATTGACCAGAATGGTACCAGGGATGAGGGACTTCACTGATGTGGAGAGACTGGAGAAGCTGGGATTGTTCTCCTTAGAGCAGAGAAGGTTAAGGGGAGATTGACCAGAATGGTACCAGGGATGAGGGACTTCAGTGATGTGGAGAGACTGGAGAAGCTGGGATTGTTCTCCTTAGAGCAGAGAAGGTTAAGGGGAGATTGACCAGAATGGTACCAGGGATGAGGGACTTCAGTGATGTGGAGAGACTGGAGAAGCTGGGATTGTTCTCCTTGGAGCAGAGAAGGTTAAGGGGAGATTTAATAAAGGTGTTCAAAATCATGAGGGGTTTTGATGGAGTAAATAAGGAGAAGCTGTTTCCAGTGGCAGGAGGGCCGGTAACCAGAGGACACAGATTGAAGATAATCGGTAAAAGAACCAGAGGGGAGATGAGGAGAATGTTTTTTACGTAGCGAGTTGTTGTGATCTGGAACGCGCTGCCTGAAAGGGCGGTGGGAGCAGATTCAATCGTAACTTTCAAAAAGGGGAATTGGAGAAATTTCCCGACAACTGATGTCAGGCTCCCTGGTCTATAATTCCCTGGTTTCCCTCTCTCTCCGTTCTTCAATAGCGGAGTGACACACGCAATCTTCCAATCTGAAGGAACGGTTCCTGAATCAAGAGAACTTTGGCAGATTATAGTTCGGGAATCTGCAATGTGCTCACCTACTTCCTTTAAAACCCTGGGATGGAAACCATCTGGTCCTGGGGATTTCTCACTCTTTAGTCCCATTATTTTCTTCATTACTGTTATTGAGTCCCTGTCCCTGATTCAGTATTAGCTTCCTCGGGATTTCTGGCACTCTATCCTCACTCTCTACTGTAAATACTGACGTAAAGTAATTATTCAACATGTCCGCTATTTCTTTATTATCATTGACAATCTCACCGTTTTCAGTTTTTAATGGTTCAACATTGCTCCTGGCGACCCTCTTTTTCCTAATATAATTGTAAAAATTCTTCGTATTGATTTCGATATCCTGTGCAAGTTTCTTTTCATACTCCCGTCTTGTCGCTCTTACTTTCTGTTTTGTGATTCTTTGCTGTCATAGAGTCATAACGGCACAGGAGGAGGCCATTGGGCCCATCGAGTCTCTGTAGAGCGATCCAGTCAGTCCCATTCCCCCGCTCTATCCCTGTAGCCCTGCAAGTTTATTCCCCTCGAGTGGCTGTCCAGTCTCCCCCTTGAAAACATCGAGTGTCTCCGCCTCCACCACTTCCGTCGGCAGCGAGTTCCAGGTCCTCACCACTCGCTGCGTAAAAAAGTTTTCCCTCACGTTCCCCCCCGTATCTCTTGCCCAAAACCTTAAATCTGTGTCCCCTAGTCCTTGTACCGTCAACTAGTGGGAACAGCCTTTCCCCGTCTATGTTCTTTGTATCTTTCCCATTCGTCAGGATCTGTGCTATCTTTTTCATACTTGTATGTTCTTTCCTTTAGTTTAATGCTGTCCCTTACCTCTTTAGTTGTCCATGGCTGGGGTTTTTTGGTAATTAGCGCTCTTGCCCCTCAGGGGTATAAACTGGTTCTGTATCACCTTAAATTCTTTTCTTGAACATCTCCCACAGATCTGCTGTCGTTTTACCCATTAGCAGATCTGCCCAGTTTATTGTCATAGAGTCACAGGGCTAGAAATTCAGTAGGCTTTGCGCCCAGTTTTCGCCCAAAGAGGGCTTTTGCGCCACTTGCTGAGCTTTCGCCGATATTCAGCGCTGCGGTAATGGCGGCGTTAGCCAGTAGCGCTGCGCCGCCACCGATGACGTCATCGGTGTGCGCAGTGCCCCGCTACCGCCCCGCTACCGGCCCGACCGCCATATTTAGTTGCGGCCGCCTCTTCCGCAGCGGCTGCAAACAGCGATCAGAAAACGGGGCCGTCCTCTAGCGTTAGTGGGGCGAGTTAAGGCGGAGGTGCGGTCGGCCGCTTTTTCGGCAGCCGCCTGCCTGCACCTCCTCCACCCCCCCCCCCCCCTGCGGCATTGCCGGCTGTTTTCCGGGAGCCCGGCACTTCTCCGTGGTGCCGGGCTCATTTGCCGGCACTAGCGAGCGGCGATCTCGCTGTTGCAGGCACCTCCCCCTTAAAAGAGGGAGGAAGGCCTGCAGTACCGCAGCCTGCCGCTCCGCAGCGGGTGGCGCTGCGGCACCTAGCGCGCCGATATTCAGTTTCAGCGCCCCAAGCGGGGGTGCCGAAACCCTTGAATAACGGCCGCCTTCGAGTTGGGGCACTGAAACTGAATTTCCGGCGGGCGCAAGTGGCTCCGCGCGCAGCGGTACTTTCTGGGCGCGAGCGAGCTGGCCGCCCCAAACTGAATTTCTAGGCCATAGAGTCATACAGCACAGAAAGAGGCCCTTGGGCCCATCGTGTCCGCGCCGGCCATCAAGCCCTGTCTATTCTAATCCCATTTTCCAGCACTTGGTCCGTAGCCTTGTATGCTATGGCATTTCAAGTGCTCATCTAAATGCTTCTTGAATGTTGTGAGGGTTCCTGCCTCTACCACCCTTTCAGGCAGTGAGTTCCAGACTCCAACCACCCTCTGGGTGAAAAGGTTTTTCCTCAAATCCCCTCTAAACCTCCTGCCCCTTACCTTGAAACTATGCCCCCTGGTTATTGACCCCTCTACTAAGGGGAAAAGTTCCTTTCTATCTACTCTATCTATGCCCCTCATAATTCTGTACACCTCAATCAGGTCCCCCCTCAGCCTTCTCTGCTCTAAGGAAAACAACCCCAGCCTGTCCAGTCTCTCTTCATAGCTGAAGCGCTCCAGCCCAGGTAACATCCTGGTGAATCTCCTCTGCACCCTCTCCAATGCAATCACATCCTTCCTATAGTGTGGCGACCAGAACTGCACACAGTATTCCAGCTGTGGCCTAACTAGCGTTTTGTACAGCTCCATCATAACCGCCCTGCTCTTATATTCTATGCCTCGGCTAAATGAAGGCAAGTATCCCATATGCCTTTTTTAACCACCTTATCTACCTGTCCTGCTGCCTTCAGGGATCTATGTATATGCACACCAAGGTCCCTCTGATCCTCCGTCCTTCCTAGGGTCCTACCATTCATTGTGTATTCCCTTGCCTTGTTAGTCCTCTCAAAATGCATCACCTCACACTTTTCAGGGTTAAATTCCATTTGCCACTGTTCTGCCCATCTGACCAACCCGCCTATATCGTCCTGTACTGTGGACAGCCTCTGTCTCATTCCGTTGAAGTCGGCCTTGCCCAAATCTAGAATCTCAGTAGCTGTTTCGCGTTTCGCCCTTTCAAACACTATGTTGAACTCGATCATGTTATGATCGCGATTGAGTAAACGTTCACGCACAGTTAGGCTGTTAACTAAATCTGGCTCATTGCTCATTACTAAATCTAATATGGCTTGCCCCCCTGTTGCCTCTAGGACATAGAAAACTATCCCGGACACACACTATCTTTCTGACAGGTGCTAGTCTGCTTTTCCCAATCTACTGTATATGAAAGCTAAAATCCCCCGTTAAAACCATTCTGCCTTTGCTACACGCTTGTCTAATCTCTGCATTTATACAATCTAGCACTTCACAGCTGCGACCAGGGGGCCTATACACAACTCCCACTACCGTCTTAAATCCTTCCCCATGGAATGTTGGCCTTTATTGTAAGGGGGTTGGAGTATAAAAGCAGGGAAGTCCTGCTACAACTGTACAGGGCGTTTGGTGAGACCGCACCTGGAGTACTGCGTACAGTTTTGGGCTCCTTATTTAAGGCGGGATATACTTGCATTGGAGGCAGTTCAGAGACGATTCACTCGGTTAATTCCGGAGATGAAGGGGTTGACTTATAAGAAAAGGTTGAGCAGGTTGGGCCTATACTCATTGGAATTTAGAAGAATGAGAGGTGATCTTATTGAAACACATAAGATACTGAGGGGGCTCGACAGGGTAGATGCAGAGAGAATGTTTCCCCTCGTGGGGGAATCTAGAACTCGGGGGCATAGTTTCAGAATAAAGGATCGCCCTTTTAGAACTGAGATAAGGAGGAATTTCTTCTTTCGGAGGGTCGTGAATCTGTGGAATCCTCTGCCCCGGAGAGCTGTGGAGGTTGGGTCATTAAATACATTTAAGGTGGAGATAGACGGATTTTTGCAAGATAAGGGAGTGAAGGGTTATGGGGAGCGGGCGGGGAAGTGGCTTTGAGCCCAAGGTCAGCTGTGATCTCATTGAATGGAGGAGCAGGCTCGAGGGGCCTAGTGGCCGACTCCCGCTCATATTTCTTATGTTCTTATTTCTGAATTCCAGCCAGAAAGACTCTACTGCCTGCTTACTGCTTGTTCTCTCCTCTCTTTATCATTGAAGTGATTTCATTCTTAATCACGACTCCTCCCCCATTTCTACCAGATTCCTGTGGACCTTATAACCAGGCCTATTTAGATCCCTCGCCCTGACTGTCTTGTAGCCATGGCTACCATGCCATAGCCTCGTTTCAATCGGCGCTTTTTCCTTACACAGCGTGAGTTTGTACGAAGAACGCTTATTGGGGTCACATACCCTGGCCTGACCTCCCTTAGTGTCGAGATCCAAAATGATTACAGGAGCCAATCAGGCGTGAAGAACAAAGATAAAACACAGTGCAGAACAAAGGGTATGCCCAGTGGGCATTGGGTGCCCTTGCAGAATGATTTGCATTCACACAAATATTTATCGTATAACCAAATCTCTCCACATAATGAGATACTTTGAAATGGACTTACTGGTGTTGGCACTGTAAACTTCCCACAACAGACATGGTTAATCTGTGTTTTGTTTTGACTGATAATGGCTGAGGGATCAAAATTGGGCCCAGGACACCGTGCGATCGTTTACGTCCACCTGAGAGGGCAGACGGGGGCCTCGGGTCCGACAGTGCGGCGCTCCCTCCGGACCGCCCCACAGACAGTGCGGCGCTCCCTCAGGGCCGCCCCTCCGACAGTGCGGCGCTCCCTCAGTACTGCCCCTCCGACAGTGCGGCGCTCCCTCAGGGCCGCCCCTCCGACAGTGCGGCGCTCCCTCAGTACTGCCCCTCCGACAGTGCAGCGCTCCCTCAGTACTGCCCCTCCGACAGTGCGGCGCTCCCTCAGTACTGCCCTCCGACAGTGCGGCGCTCCCTCAGACCTGCCCCTCTGACAGTGTGGCGCTCCCTCAGTACTGCCCCTCCGACAGTGCGGCGCTCCCTCAGTACTGCCCCTCCGACAGTGCAGCGCTCCCTCAGTACCGCCCCTCCGACAGTGTGGTGCTCTCTCAGTACTGCCTCTCCGAGAGTGCGGCGCTCCCTCAGACCTGCCCCTCTGACAGTGTGGCGCTCCCTCAGTACCGCCCCTCCCTCAGTACCGCCCCTCCGACAGTGTGGTGCTCTCTCAGTACTGCCTCTCCGAGAGTGCGGCGCTCCCTCAGACCTGCCCCTCTGACAGTGTGGCGCTCCCTCAGTACCGCCCCTCCCTCAGCACTGCCCCTCCGACAGTGCGGCGCTCCCTCAGCACCGCCCCTCCGACAGTGCGGCGCTCCCTCAGTACCGCCCCTCCGACAGTGCGGCGCTCCCTCAGTACCGCCCCTCCGACAGTGCGGCGCTCCCTCAGTACCGCCCCTCCGACAGTGCGGCGCTCCCTCAGTACCGCCCCGCCGACAGTGCGGCGCTCCCTCAGTACCGCCCCTCCGACAGTGCGGCACTCCCTCAGTAACGCCCCTCCGACAGTGCGGCGCTCCCTCAGTACTGCCCCTCCGACAGTGCGGCGCTCCCTCAGTACTGCCTCTCCGACAGTGCGGCGCTCCCTCAGACCTGCCCCTCCGACAGTGTGGCGCTCCCTCAGTATTGCCCCTCCGACAGTGCAGCGCTCCCTCAGTACCGCCCCTCCGACACTCCCTCAGTACCGCCCCTCCGACAGTGCGGCGCTCCCTCAGTACTGCCCCTCCGACAGTGCAGCGCTCCCTCAGTACCACCCCTCCGACAGTGCGGCGCTCCCTCAGTTCCGCCCCTCCGACAGCGCGGCACTCCCTCAGTACTGCCCGTCCGCCAGTGTGGCGCTCCCTCAGTACTGCCCCTCCGACAGTGCGGCGCTCCATCAGTACCGCCCCTCCGACAGTGCGGCGCTCCCTCAGTACCGCCCCTCGTGCGGCGCTCCCTCAGTACCGCCCCTCCGACAGTGCGGCGCTCCCTCAGTACTGCCCCTCTGACAGTGCGGCGCTCCCTCAGTACTTGCCCCTCCGACAGTGCGGCTCTCCCTCAGTACTGCCCCTCCCACAGTGCGGCGCTCCCTCAGTACTTGCCCCTCCGACAGTGCGGCGCTCCCTCAGTACCGCCCCTCCGACAGTGCGGCGCTCCCTCAGTACTGCCCCTCCGACAGTGTGGCGCTCCCTCAGTACTGCCCCTCCGACAGTGCGGCGCTCCATCAGTACCGCCCCTCCGACAGTGCGGCGCTCCCTCAGTACCGCCCCTCCGACAGTGCGGCGCTCCCTCAGTACCGCCCCTCCGACAGTGCGGCGCTCCCTCAGTACTGCCCCTCTGACAGTGCGGCGCTCCCTCAGTACTTGCCCCTCCGACAGTGCGGCTCTCCCTCAGTACCGCCCCTCCCACAGTGCGGCGCTCCCTCAGTACTTGCCCCTCCGACAGTGCGGCACTCCCTCAGTACCGCCCCTCCGACAGTGCGGCGCTCCCTCAGTACCGCCCCTCCGACAGTGCGGCGCTCCCTCAGTACTGCCCCTCCGACAGTGCGGCGCTCCCTCAGTACTGCCCCTCCGACAGTGCGGCGCTCCCTCAGTCCTGCCCCTCCGACAGTGCGGCGCTCCCTCAGTACCGCCCCTCCGACAGTGCAGCGCCCCCTCAGTACCGCCCCTCCGACAATGCGGCGCTCCCTCAGTACCGCCCCTCCGACAGTGCGGCGCTCCCTCAGTACCGCCCCTCCGACAGTGCAGCACTCCCTCAGTACCGCTCCTCCGACAGTGCGGTGCTCCCTCAGTACCGCCCCTCCGACAGTGCGGCGCTCCCTCAGTACCACTCCTCCGACAGTGCGGCGCTCCCTCAGTACCGCCCCTCTGACAGTGCGGCGCTCCCTCAGTACTGCCCCTCCGACAGTGCGGCGCTCCCTCAGTACTGCCCTCCGACATTGCAGCGCTCCCGCAGTACTGCCCCTCCAACAGTGCGCCGCTCCCTCAGTACTGCCCCTCCGACAGTGTGGCGCTCCCTCAGTACTGCCCTCCGACATTGCAGCGCTCCCTCAGTACTGCCCCTCCAACAGTGCGGCGCTCCCTCAGTACTGCCCCTCCGACAGTGCGGCGCTCCCTCAGTACTGCCCCTCCGACAGTGCGGCGCTCCCTCAGTCCTGCCCCTCCGACAGTGCGGCGCTCCCTCAGTACCGCCCCTCCGACAGTGCGGCGCTCCCTCAGTACTGCCCCTCCGACAGTGCGGCGCTCCCTCAGTACCGCCCCTCCCACAGTGCGGCGCTCCCTCAGTACCGCCCCTCCGACAGTGCGGCGCCCCCTCAGTACCGCCCCTCCGATAGTGCGGCGCTCCCTCAGTACCGCCCCTCCGACAGTGCGGCGCTCCCTCAGTACCGCCCCTCCGACAGTGCGGCGCTCCCTCAGCACCGCCCCTCCGACAGTGCGGCGCTCCCTCAGCACCGCCCCTCCGACAGTGCGGCGCTCCCTCAGTACCGCCCCTCCGACAGTGCGGCGCTCCCTCAGTACCGCCCCTCCGACAGTGCGGCGCTCCCTCAGTACCGCCCCTCCGACAGTGCGGCGCTCCCTCAGTACCGCCCCTCCGACAGTGCGGCGCTCCCTCAGTACTGCCCCTCCGACAGTGCGGCGCTCCCTCAGTACCGCCCCTCCGACAGTGCGGCGCTCCCTCAGTCCTGCACTGGAGTGTCAGCCTAGCTTTATGTGCTCAAGTCTCTGAAGTGGGACTTGAACCCACAACCGTCTGACTCAGAGGTGAGAGTGCTGCACACAGAGCCATGGCTGACGCAGTAGTACGGTTATCGACCACTAAATTGGAGTCGTGTTTAATCTGGCTAGCCCCTCTCAGGATTATGCCCCATCTTCCCCCTTGAGGGGGTAGTAGTCAAGTGGTCTAAAGAGGACACAGATTGAAGATAATCGGTAAAAGAACCAGAGGGGGAGATGAGGAGAATGTTTTTTACGCAGCGAGTTGTTGTGATCTGGAATGCGCTGCCTGAAAGGGCGGTGGGAGCAGATTCAATAGTAACTTTCAAAGCTTAGGCAGGCCAGGTAGATATGGCGGTTAAGAAGGCCTACAGGATATTTGCTTTAATTAGCTGAGGCATAGAATACAAAAGCAGGGAGGTTGTGCTTGAACTGTATGGAACACTTGTTAGGCCGCAGCTAGAGTACTGCGTGCAGTTCTGGTCACCGCAGTACAGGAAGGATGTGATCGCACTAGAGAGGATGCAGAGGAGATTGCCGAGGATGTTGCCTGGGCTGGAGAATTTTAGCGATGAGGAAGGATCGGAGAGGCTGGGGTTGTTTTCTCTGGAACAGAGGAGGCTGAGGGGAGATTTAATCGAGGTGTATAAAATGATGAGGGGGCCCTGGATAGAGTGGCTAGGAAGGACCGATTGATGCGCCTCAATAACTTCAAGGCTCAAAGTTAACTGGATAAAACAAGGCTTTTGTTAGCAAAGAAAGATGCCTGTGTCTTCACCTAGCATTCTGCTGTTCTGCTGCAAGACAAGCCTGGGCTTGTCTTAAGTAGGGCCAGGTATGGGCGGAGCCGACACACCCAATGGGGAGAAAGGGGGCGGTGCACTATATACAATACAAGGTAAAACACCGGAGCAGGCAATACAATATATGTAGTTAAATACAGAGTCTGATGAATGACATATTTCATCACACCTATTTCCCTGAGCGAGGGGTCAATAACCAGGGGGCAGAGATTTAAAGTCATTGGGAGAAGGATTAGAGGGGAGTTGAGGAGAACTTTCTTCACCCAGAGGGCGGTGGGGGTCTGGAACTCACTGCCTGAAAGGGTGGTCGAGGCAGAAACCCTCATCACATTTAAAAAGTACTTGGATATGCACTCGAAGCGCCGTAACCTACAGGGCTACGGACCGAGAGCTGGACAGTGGGGCTGGGCTGGAGAGCTCTTTGTCGGCCGGCACGGACACGATGGGCCGAGCGGCCTCCTCCTGTGCTGAGATTCTACAACAGGCACACATCTCGGGTCAGTTAGAGGACAATTGGCGCGGGAAGCTTCTCTAGGTTGGCGGCTGCTGATAAATCCCTGCCCCTGGAGGACAGGCGGGGCTGTTAGGAAATCTGGCACCTTGAACAAGTCGGTGGAAATTGAGGGGCCAGTGAGACAAAGTTTTTTTTTTTACTGCGTATAATAACTGGAGTTCCTAACGGCGTGTCAGGTCTGGAGAACGCTCGTGATGGCTAGCTACTGACCTGGTCTGTCTGGTGTTTTATACAAGGCGTGACACCTGGTGGGGCGTGACACCTGAGGGTGTGACACCCTGGGGGGGTGGCGTGACACCTGAGGGTGTGACACCCGGGGGGGCGTGAGACCCGGGGAACGATGCAGTGGCGACCAACCGCGTCCTCATCCACAGACCCCCCCCGCACTCGTGGTCAGGCCCGCACGCGGCCGACTGGGATCAGCGGAAAGCCCGGCTCATTTCCCTCCCCCGCTCCACCCTACCTGCCAGCCCAGTGCCGCTGCGGTCAGGGCGATAAACCCTCCCCACAGCATCCCCCCCCCCCAGCCCGCCCGCCACCCACCCCGCAACTAGACAGCGCGTGGAACGTCGGGCGAAGACCAAAACGCCGCCCGCTCGCTCAACTGAACGGCCTTCCCGCCACTCCGCGGCAGCCCACGCCTGGGGCACGTGAAGAGCTGCGGGGGGAGAGAGAGAAAACGCGGCCTCAAGGGGCAAGTGGAGTTGAGAGAGAGCCAAGTGACAATCATTGGAATTCGGAAAAAAAAGACAAAAGCACAACTAAGGAAAACTAGTCAAGGGTCAAATTTCAAATGGCACTGACCAGACCAGACCGCCCGTCCGGTCAGGTGTCCGAATCCTCTCCTGTGACTGGTCAGTTGGCTTTTTTATGGCTGTGTCGCCGCACCGCCCGGCGGGTGCTTAAGGCTGCGACCACAATACCCCGGCCCGCTGCAAAAGAACACCACAGTGAGAGGACAGAGTGTCAGCAGCAGCACAAGCGGATTCCGGAAAAAAAAAGAGAGAGAGAGAGAGAGAATTTCAAGGGGAGGGAAAAAAAACATGGCCGCCCGCCGTTCCCATGGCAACCTGCAATGCATGATGGGGAAACGAGCACACACACACACACACACACACACACACACATGCGCGCACAGACACAGGCGCGCGCACGCAACGACAACAACGCCGGCTGAACGTACGCGGGATGACAACAGAAAACGCCGGAGAAACTCAGCAGGCCAGGGGGCCACATCGGCGGAGAGAGAAACAGAGTCAACGTTTCGGGTCGAAACCCTTCGTCAGGACTGAGAGAAAAGGCAGGAAATGAAACAAAAGGCCAGTTTGGGGGCTGGGAAATGGGGGAGGGGATGAAAGAAGAGACATTAAGAGATAATCAAGGCAGGAGGAGATGGTAATAGGACCGGTAAAGAGACAAACAATGGCTCTCGGTGAAGTGTGAAATGTGCTGGCAGTGTGAGAGACAGCTGCCATGTGGGAGAGAGAAAACAAGGAAAAGGCACAAACCATAGGTGTGGATAAAAAATATATAAAAATATAATAGGGGCCGAGGTTATGATCTGAAGTTGTTGAACTCGATATTGAGTCCGGAAGGCTGTAAAGTGCCTAATCGGAAGATGAGGTGCTGTTCCTTGAGTTTACGCTGAGCTTCCGTGGAACAATGCAAGAGGCCGCGGACGGTGAGGTCCGAGTGGGAATGGGGCGGAGAATTAAAGTGACAGGCCACCGGAAGCTCGGGGTCCCCCTTACGGACTGAACGGAGGTGTTCCGCAAAGCGGTCGCCCAATCTGCGTTTGGTCTCCCCAAATGTAGAGGAGACCGCATCGTGAGCAGCGAATACAGTATACTAGATTGCAAGAAGTACAAGTAAATCGCTGTTTCACCTGGAAGGGGTGTTTGGGGCCCTGGACAGTGGGAAGTGGGGAGGTATATGGGCAGGTGTTGCATCTCCTGCGCTTGCACGGGAAGGTGCCGGGTGAAGGGGAAGGGGTGCTGGGGGTGGTAGAGGAGTGGACTAGGGTGTCTCGGAGGGAGCGGTCCCTACGGAATGCTGAAAGGGGAGGGGAGGGGAAGATGCGTTTGGTGGTGGGATCACGTTGGAGGTGGCGGAAATGGCGGAGGATGATCCGTTGAATGTGGAGGCTGGTGGGGTGAAAGGTGAGGACGAGGGGAACCCTATCGTGGTTCCGGGAGGGAGGGGCAGGGGTGAGGGCAGAAGTGCGGGAGATAGAACGGGCACGGTCGAGGGCCGTGTCAACCACGGTAGAGGGGAATCCTCGGTTGAGGAAAAAGGAAGACATGTCGGAAGCACTGGTGTGGAAGGTGGCATCGTCGGAGCAGATGCGGCGGAGTCGGAAAAACTGGGAGAATGGAATAGAGTCCTTACAGGAGGCGGGGTGGGAGGAAGTGTGGTCCAGGTAGCTGTGGGAGTCAGTGGGCTTGTCTTTCACTCTGCCAGCGCATTTCACACTTCATCTAGAACCATTGTTTGTTTCTTTACCGGTCCTATTAACATCTCGTCTCGCCTTGAATATCTCTTAATGTCTCTTCTTTCATCCCCTCCCCCATTTCCCAGCCCTAAACTGGCTTTCTGTTTCATTTCCTGTATTTCTCAGTTCTGACGAAGGGTTTCGACCCGAAACGTTAACTCTGTTTCTCTCTCCACTGATGTTGCCTGGCCTGCTGAATTTTTCCAGCGTTTTCTGTTGTTATTTCGGATTTCCAGCATCCGCAGTATTTTGCTATTGTATGAACGTACGCAGGGATGGCGGTGGGGATCATCCCGAGGATCTGTCCTGTTGTCCGGCCGAGCTTGGATGAGATGGTGGGTTTGGCCTCGGGCGTGGGAGGGGGGTGACGGGGGAGGACGACGACTCCCTGAGGGTGCTGGGTCACCGGGCTTCCAACCCCCCCACCCAACGCCCACCCACCTCCCACTTGACTGAGTATCTGCCGGTTAATAGTCGGCACTGGGAGGGGGGAGGGAGTGAGAGTGACGCCGAGGGATCGGAGAGAGAGGGACTGAGGGAACGGAGAGAGGGGAGAGAGATTGAGGGGAGAGAGAGACTGAGGGATTGGAGAGAGGGAGAGAGAGAGACTGAGGGATAGGAGAGAGGGGAGAGAGATTGAGGGGAGAGAGAGACTGAGGGATCGGAGAGAGGGGAGAGAGATTGAGGGGAGAGAGGGACTGAGGGATCGGAGGCGGTGGAGAGAGATTGAGGGATCGGAGAGAGAGGCTGAGGGATCGGAGAGAGGGGAGAGAGATTGAGGGGAGAGAGGGACTGAGGGATCGGAGGCGGTGGAGAGAGATTGAGGGATCGGAGAGAGGGGAGAGAGATTGAGGGGAGAGAGGGACTGAGGGATCGGAGGCGGTGGAGAGAGATTGAGGGATCGGAGAGAGAGACTGAGGGATCGGAGAGAGGGGAGAGAGATTGAGGGGAGAGAGAGACTGAGGGATCGGAGAGAGGGAGAGAGATTGAAGGGAGAGAGAGACTGAGGGAACGGAGAGAGGGGAGAGAGATTGAGGGGAGAGAGAGACTGAGGGATCGGAGAGAGGGGAGAGAGATTGAGGGGAGAGAGAGACTGAGGGATCGGAGAGAGGGAGAGAGATTGAAGGGAGAGAGAGACTGAGGGAACAGAGAGAGGGGAGAGAGAGACTGAGGGATCGGAGAGAGGGAGAGAGAGACTGAGGGATCGGAGAGAGGGAGAGAGAGACTGAGGGATCGGAGAGAGGGAGAGAGAGACTGAGGGATCGGAGAGAGGGAGAGAGAGACTGAGGGATCGGAGAGGGAGAG
This sequence comes from Somniosus microcephalus, assembly GCF_052327205.1. Lineage (NCBI taxonomy): Eukaryota > Metazoa > Chordata > Chondrichthyes > Squaliformes > Somniosidae > Somniosus > Somniosus microcephalus. The sequence continues at coordinate 34,534,994 of NW_028225185.1, forward strand.
AGAGAGACTGAGGGATCGGAGAGAGGGAGAGAGAGACTGAGGGATCGGAGAGAGGGAGAGAGTGACTGAGGGATCGGAGAGAGGGAGAGAGTGACTGAGGGATCGGAGAGAGGGAGAGAGAGACTGAGGGATCGGAGAGAGGGAGAGAGAGACTGAGGGATCGGAGAGAGGGAGAGAGAGACTGAGGGATTGGAGAGGGAGAGAGAGACTGAGGGATCGGAGAGGGAGAGAGAGACTGAGGGATCGGAGAGAGGGAGAGAGAGACTGAGGGATCGGAGAGAGGGAGAGAGAGACTGAGGGATCGGAGAGGGAGAGAGAGAGACTGAGGGATCGGAGAGAGGGAGAGAGACTGAGGGATCGGAGAGAGGGAGAGAGAGACTGAGGGATCGGAGAGGGAGAGAGAGAGACTGAGGGATCGGAGAGAGGGAGAGAGAGACTGAGGGATCGGAGAGAGAGACTGAGGGATCGGAGAGGGAGAGAGAGACTGAGGGATCGGAGAGAGGGAGAGAGAGAGACTGAGGGAACGGAGAGGGAGAGAGAGACTGGATCGGAGAGAGGGAGAGAGAGACATGGAGGGATCGGAGAGAGGGAGAGAGAGACATGGAGGGATAGGAGAGAGGGAGAGAGAGACATGGAGGGATCGGAGAGAGGGAGAGAGAGACTGAGGGATCGGAGAGAGGGAGAGAGAGACATGGAGGGATCGGAGAGAGGGAGAGAGAGACTGAGGGATCGGAGAGAGGGAGAGAGAGACTGAGGGATCGGAGAGAGGGAGAGACAAACTGAAGGATTGGAGAGAGAGGGAGGGAGAGACTGAGAGATTGGAGATAGAGGGAGAGAAACAGAGATTGGGGATGGTAGGAGACGCTGAGGGATGATAAATGGAGTTATTTAATATTTGCTCTCAGGGATGGATGTAACTCTCCCTCCACCTCCTTGACATGTGGGATTTCCCACCTTCTCTTTGGGCCTGACTGACAGAGTTGGAGACGTTCCCCAGGCCTGAGGCAGCTCGGCTCCGGGGAAACAAATCGGAGGGGGTCGGATGAGCTGGGCGGGGGCTTCCGGGAATGCGCCACCTCATGGGAACCCAACCCACCTCTTCCCCCCCCCCCCCCGTTCTCAGGCCTCAACGGATAGGCCCAACCGATGGGCGGCTTAGGAAAGGGCGGGCGCATCCAAGGCGTTTTGGGAGCCACGGTTCTTTGTCGAACGCTCGGACAGATCCACGCGAAATGGACCCCCCCAGCCACCCATCACACGGAGGGAGGAAGAAAAAAAATATAGAGAAAAGGTAAAAGAAAGAAGATTGCCCGACAACACAACCGGTTGCTAGGCAACGGTCAACCATCCAAACCAGAGACAAATCTTCTCTTTCCTGTTCCCATGCCCCCGGAAACAAAAGACCATGGGAAATCCTTCAAATTGAAAGATGTTCATCTATTCTTCCATCATCAATGGTCTCCCCCGCCCCCCTCCTCTTCCTTGTCGTCCTCTCCCAGGGGGTCGGAGTCTCGTTGATGGGGTGCCACAGGCCCCGACCTCCCCTCGGCTATCTCACCCGAGTGGCTGTACTTCGTGCGGGTGTGCGAGCCCGGACGCCGCGTGTCGACTGGCTGCTCGACTGTGGAGGCGTCGCGAGCCAAGCCAAGCCCCCTTACCCCGCCCCCCCGCCCCATATCTTGCCCTCAAACCAAGTCCACCGCACGCTTTTCCAACCCGTGGCGGGAGGGCGAGGTAACCCGTACAGCGATTAGGGTCCTTGGGCTCCGTACCACATTGGGTAGCCGTTGCCCGTCTCCAATGGACCTCGGGGGTCAGACGGGCTCTCCGTCCACTGCCAGGGCTTCCTGGGCCTCCCACCCGGTTCCCCCACCCCCGCCACCATCACGTGGGGTCAACAGCTCTCTCAAGCAGAAGAAGACGCAAGGACTTACTCCCAGAACTCGACGATGGGCGACTGCTTCTCGACCGGGTGCTGGCACGACCCGCCCGCCCAGCTGCCGTTGCCGCCGGACCCGTTGGCGCAGACCGCCGGCCCGAAGTCCTCGCTGCAGGCGGGCGTGTTCCAGGTGTTGTTACAGGAGGCCCAGGGCAAGGTGTCCGAGAAGGAATTCACCAGGTAGTAGGAGCCCCAGGTCAGCACCATGATATAGTAGGTGTTGCAGAAGAAGACGATAACCATTGACGCGTAGCCGAGCCCTGTCGGAGAGAAGGGGAGAAGGGTAAGGGGAGGAAGAACGGTACAAATAGTCTATCACGTTGCTCAGAGAAGACCCAGTCAAGAAACTAGAACAAAGTCAAATAAGAAATGGGAGCAGGAGTAGGCCATTCGGCCCCTTGAGCCTGCTCCGCCATTCAATGAGATCATGACTGATCTTCTACCTCAACGCCACTTTCCCTTGATTCCCCTCGAGTCCAAAAATCTATCGATCACAGCCTTGAATATATTCAACGACTGAGCCTCCGCAGCCCTCTGGGGCAGAGAATTCCAAAGATTCACCGCCCTCTGAGTGAAGAAATTCCTCCTCATCTCAGTCCAAAATGGCCGACCCCTTATCCTGAGACTGTGACCAGAAACCAGAAACCAGAAACCCCACAGTGCAGATAGAGGCCATTTCGGCCCATCGAGCCTGCACCGACACATATCCCACCCGATCCCCGTAACCCCTACACCAACACATATCCCACCCGATCCCCGTAACCCCATGTATTTAATCCCCCTAACACTAAGGGTCAATTTATCATAGCCAATCAACCTAACCCGCACATCTTTGGACTGTGGGAGGAAACTGGAGCACCCGGAGGAAACCCACGCAAACACGGGGAGAATGTGCAAACTCCACACAGACAGTCATCCGAGGCCGGATTCGAACCCGGGTCCCTTGGTTCTAGACTCTCCAGCCAGGGGGGAAACAGCCTCTCAGCATCTACCCTGTCAATCCCCCTCAGAATCTTATATGTTTCAATGAGATCACCTCTCATTCTTCTAAACTCCAGAGAGTATCGGCCCAGTCTACTCAATCTCTCCTCATAGGACAGCACCCTCGCCCTCAGAGGCAGAAGGTCGTGGGTTCGAGCCCCCACTCCAGAGACTCGCGCCCCGTAATCCAGGCCCGACACTCCCCCGGTGCCAGTGCTGAGGGAGCGCCGCACTGTCGGAGGGGCGGTACTGAGGGAGTGCCGCACTGTCGGAGGGGCAGTACTGAGGGAGCGTCGCACTGTCGGAGGGGTGGTACTGAGGGAGCGCCGCACTGTCGGAGGGGCGGTACTGAGGGAGCGCCGCACTCTCGGAGGGGCGGTACTGAGGGAGCGCCGCACTGTCGGAGGGGCGGTACTGAGGGAGCGCCGCACTGTCGGAGGGGCGGTACTGAGGGAGAGCCGCACTGTCGGAGGGGCGGTACTGAGGGAGCGCCGCACTGTCGGAGGGGCGGTACTGAGGGAGCGCCGCACTGTCGGAGGGGCGGTACTGAGGGAGCGCCGCACTGTCGGAGGGGCGGTACTGAGGGAGCGCCGCACTGTCGGAGGGGCGGTACTGAGGGAGCGCCGCACTGTCGGAGGGGCGGTACTGAGGGAGCGCCGCACTGTCGGAGGGGCGGTACTGAGGGAGCGCCGCACTGTCGGGAGGGGCGGTACTGAGGGAGCGCCGCACTGTCGGAGGGGCGGTACTGAGGGAGCGCCGCACTGTCGGAGGGGCGGTACTGAGGGAGCGCCGCACTGTCGGAGGGGCGGTACTGAGGGAGCGCCGCACTGTCGGAGGGGCGGTACTGAGGGAGTGCCGCACTGTCGGAGGGGCGGTACTGAGGGAGCGCTGCACTGTCGGAGGTGCCGTCTTTCGGATGAGACGTTAAACCCGAGGCCCCCGCCTGCCCTTTCAGGTGGATGTAAAAGATCCCACGGGCACTACTGGAAGAAGAGCAGGGGGGAGTTCTCCCCGGTGTCGTGGGATCTTGCCGGACCTCAGTACCCCAGCAGATGACCCCACTAGTCGAGGGGTGTTTGCAATGATTTCAGGACTGCGTGTAGTGCCTGGAACTTCCCCCTTGTCTAGGTTGGCTGATTTATCAGCCTCTAATTAAATGCAGCAAATCTGCCAGCACGCATTCCTCATCATTTATCCTCTGATTCTGAACCGTTCAGCAGCCACGGTGCTGACCTTCAAAAGATCAACCTCATTGCTTTAAAAAAAGCCAGCAGGGTCTCAGTTCAGGGAAAATTGCTCCATGGAGAGTGCTTTTCAGTCTCTGCCCGCTGCACTCAAAATAAGACACCGCAAGTTGTTTAATCTATAGAGTGATGGACTGTCAGCCTCTCGTCTACCAGGGCCTGACAGAGAGAGACAGAGACAGAGAGACCGAAAGAGAGAGAGACCGAGAGAGAGAGGCCGAGAGAGAGAGAGGCCGAGAGAGATAGAGAGAGAGAGAGAGAGAGAGAGAGTGACAGAGGCCGAGAGTGACAGAGGCCGAGAGAGACAGAGAGAGAGACGCAGAGAGAGAGAGAGAGAGGCCGAGAGAGATAGATAGAGAGAGAGAGAGACAGAGAGAGAGAGACAGAGAGAGAGGCCGAGAGAGACAGAGCGAGAGAGACAGAGAGAGACCGAGAGAGAGGGAGGCTGAGAGAGAGAGAGAGAGACAGAGAGAGAGAGAGACAGAGAGACAGAGACAGAGACACCGAGCTGGACTAAGGTTGCCAATGCCCATTAGTAGTCCGGTTCAGTCTGGGCTCTGGCTCGGTGGGAAGGAGCCTCATTGACCAGCGTGTATCAGCACACTGGGAATTCCCCATCACACTGCAATGAAAGCCTTCACTCCCGCTCACAGTCAGGAAGCTGTCGGTGTTGCGGGTTGCAAACCCCGGCTACCGGGTGACCACCACTCCCTCGGGTGGGCAGTGGGTGAAACGATTCCCCCCCACCCCCAGCTCACCACCAACCTTTGAAGAGAGGCGCGATATTCCAAACTTTGATCCCTCCGGCCTTCATGAACTGCCCGAGCGCAATTTCCAGGAAGAAGATGGGAATCCCTCCAGTCAGAGCAACCAGGATATAGGGAATGAGGAAGACCCCTGGATCAGAGGGAACAGACAAGAGCACATTAAAACTAGCGAGTTAGGAAAATCTTCTAAAATGTATTAAATAGTCTCTCTCTCTCTCTGTCTCTCTCTCTCTGTCTCTCTCTCTCTGTCGCTCTCTCTCTCTCTCTCTCTGTCTCTCCTCTCTCTGTCGCTCTCTCTCTCTCTCGCTCTGTCTCTCTCTCTCTCTCTCTCTCTCCGTCTCTCTCTCTCTCTCTCTCTGTCTCTCTCTCTCTCTCTCTCATCACCTCTCTCTCTCTCTCTCTGTCAGTTCAGTTCAGTTCAATTCAAATGCTTTATTGGCATGAAAGTTTACAGAGAACCATATTGCCAAAGCTTACATAGCAAAAAGGTACAGTTTTCCAACATTCTGTAGGTGTCAATCGATTTGACATTTGTTGGGTACATACAATATTACTTTTAAACAATATTAATTTTAAACAGTCTTTCTACTTCATTTGGTACGTTCAATATTAATTTTAAACAGTCTTACTTTTAAACAGTCCTCAGGTTGTGACATGTTGTTACATATTTGGCCCCAAGGTATGGTCTGTCTCCTTCTCCCAGGACTAATCTCAATTTTGACAGATCATCCAATTCCTTGAAATCTGGGGTTGTTTGGCTTAGCTTGTTGAATAATATGTTTCTTGATGTGTTGAATTTTTCGCATTTTAGGAGGAAATGCATTTCTGTTTCAACCTCGCCAGCCAGACATTGATCGCATATTCTATTCTCTCTAGGCTGCCAGGATTTCTTGTATCTGCCTTTTTCAATTTCCAGTTGGTGGTCGCTTAGTCTGTACTCTGTCTCTCACTCTCTCTGTCTCTCTCTCTCTCTGTCTCTCTCTCTCTGTCTCTCTCTCTCTCCCTGTCTGTCTCTCTCGCTCTCTCTCTGTCTGTCTCTCTCCCTGTCTGTCTCTCTCGCTCTCTCTCTGTCTGTCTCTCTGTCTCTCTCCCTGTCTGTCTCTCTGTCTCTCTCCCTGTCTGTCTCTCTCGCTCTCTCTCTGTCTGTCTCTCTGTCTGTCTCTCTCTTTCACTCTCTGTCTCTGTCTCTGCCTCTCTCTCTCTGTCTCTCCCTCTCTGTCTCTCTCTCTCCCTCTCTGTCTCTCTGTGTCTCTCTCTTTCTGTCTCTCTCTCTCTCTCTCTCTCTGTCTCTCTCTGTGTCTCTCTCTCTGTCTCTCTCTTTCTGTCTCTCTCTCTCTTTCTGTCTCTCTCTCTCTCTGTTTCTCTCTCTCTCTCTCTGTCTCTCTCTCTGTCTCTCTTTCTGTCTCAGGACCAGTATAGCCTTCAGATGAAGCAGGATTAGAGAGCGGGAAGAGACGAGGAATAACTGGACCAGGGAGAGCAGAGAGAATTCAACTTCCAGTTTCCAGTCCTAAACTTTTTAGATTTCTAATATGTACACTGGTTAGACCCCAGCTGGAGCATTGTGTCCAATTCTGGGCACCGCACTTTCGGAAGGATTTCCAGGCTTTGGAGAGGGTGCAGAGGAGATTGACCAGAATGGTACCAGGGATGAGGGACTTCAGTGATGTGGAGAGACTGGAGAAGCTGGGGTTGTTCTCCTTAGAGCAGAGAAGGTTAAGGGGTGATTGACCAGAATGGTACCAGGGATGAGGGACTTCAGTGATGTGGAGAGACTGGAGAAGCTGGGATTGTTCTCCTTAGAGCAGAGAAGGTTAAGGGGAGATTGATCAGAATGGTTCCAGGGATGAGGGACTTCAGTGATGTGGAGAGACTGGAGAAGCTGGGATTGTTCTCCTTGGAGCAGAGAAGGTTAAGGGGAGATTGATCAGAATGGTACCAGGGATGAGGGACTTCAGTGATGTGGAGAGACTGGAGAAGCTGGGGTTGTTCTCCTTAGAGCAGAGAAGGTTAAGGGGGAGATTTAATAGAAGTATTTAAATTCATGAGGGGTTTTGATAGAGTAAATAAGGAGAAACTGTTCCCAGTGGCAGGAGGGTCGGTAACCAGAGGACACAGATTGAAGATAATCGGTAAAAGAACCAGAGGGAGATGAGGAGAATGTTTTTACGCAGCGAGTTGTTGTGATCTGGAACGCGCTGCCTGAAAGGGCGGTGGGAGCAGATTCAATAGTAACTTTCAAAAGGGGGAATTGGAGAAATACTGGAAGGGGGAAAATGTGCCGGGCTGTGGGGAAAGAGCAGGGGGGAGTGGGACTGATTGGAGAGCTCGTTCAAAGAGCCGGCACAGGCACGATGGGCCGAACGGCCTCCTCCTGTGCGGTGAGATTCTAGATCCCTGTGCCCACATTTAGAATGGGACCATTGGCTGTATGAACGTGGTCGCACTGTCATTTGTCCATCTCACTGGCGGTGTCGCCAAGGCGTGACGTGTTTACATTGGGCAAAGTCGTCAAGAAGGGAGTCTATCTTCATTACAAGAGGAATCGAGTACAGGAGTAAAGAAGTCTTACCTCTACAGCCCTCTGGACTGAACATCGAGTTCAACAATTTCAGATCATAACCTCGGCCCCTGTCACATATATATATTTTCTTCTTTTTTTTTATCCACACTTATTGATTTTTCTTCCCTCCTTCAGCGGTCCTTCATTCCACCAGCACAATTCACACCCCATCTAGAGCCATCCTTTGCTCCTCAACCTGCCCCATTTCCACCTCCTCTCGCCTTGAATATCTCTTAATGTCTCTCAATGTCTCTTAATCTCTCCTGCTTTCATAGATACATAGAAGATAGGAGCAGGAGTCGGCCATTCGGCCCCTCGAGCCTGCTCCGCCATTCAATGAGATCATGGCTGATCATCCAAATTCAGTACCCTGTCCCTGCCTTCTCCCCATATCCCTTGATCCCTTTAGCCTGAAGAAATATATCCAACTCATTGAATATATTTAATGGGCCAGAAATTCGGGTCCCCACGGGTGAGTACGCGCTGGGTACTCACGTGTAGGCCCAACGAAAGTGCCGGTTTTGTGTATGCACTGTGCATGGGCGGGAAACCGGCCTTCGATAAGGTCCCGCATAAGAGATTAGCGTGTAAAGTTAAGGCACATGGGATTGGGGGCAAGGTATTGACTTGGATAGAGAACTGGCTGGCAGACAGAAAGCAAAGAGTTGGAATAAATGGGTCTTTTTCCGAGTGGCAGGCAGTGACTAGTGGGGTACCGCAGGGATCGGTCCGAGGACCCCAGCTATTCACAATATATATTAATGATCTAGACAAGGGAACTAGATGTAATATCTCCAAATTTGCAGACGACACAAAGCTGGGTGGGCGTGTGTGCTGTGAGGAGGATGCCGAGAAACTCCAGGATGATTTGGACATGTTGGGTGATTGGGCAGAAACATGGCAGATGCAGTATAACGTGGATAAATGTGAGGTTATCCACTTTGCTGGCAAAAACAGGAAGGCAGTAGATTGGGAGAAGGGGAAGTGCAACGAGACCTGGGTGCCCTTGTGCACCAGTCGCTGAAGGTAAGCATGCAGGTGCAGCAGGCGGTTAAGAAGGCAAATGGTATGTTGGCCTTCGTAGCGAGAGGATTCGAGTACAGGAACAAGGATGTCTTGCTGCAGTTGTACAGGGCCTTGGTGAGACCACATCTTGAGTATTGTGTGCAGTTTTGGTCGCCTTATCTGAGGAAGGATGTTCTTGCCATGGAAGGAGTTCAGCGAAGATTCACCAGGCTGATACCTGGGATGGCAGGAATGATGTATGAGGAGAGATTGGGTCGATTGGGCTTATACTCGCTGGAGTTTAGAAGAATGAGAGGGGATCTCATTGAAACTTATAAAATTCTGACAGGACTGGACAGACTAGATGCAGGAAGGATGTTCCCGATGGTCAGGGAGTCCAGAACCAGGGGTTACAGTCTAAGGATAAAGGGTAAGCCATTTAGGACAGAGATGAGGAGGAATCTCTTCACCCAGAGAGTGGTGAACTGTGGAATTCTCTACCACAGAAGGCAGTAGAGGCCAATACATTAAATATATTCAAGAAGGAGTTGGATATATTTCTTAAGGCTAAAGGGATCAAGGGATATGGGGAGAAAGCAGGGACAGGGTACTGAATTTGGATGATCAGCCATGATCTCATTGAATGGCGGAGCGGGCTCGAGGGGCCGAATGGCCTACTCCTGCTCCTATCTTCTATGTTTCTATGGTTCTATGTTAATCTCCTCTTCAACCAGCAATGCTACCCCACCTCCTTTTCCTTTTTGCCTGTCTTTCCTGAATATTGAATACCCCTGGAGGTTGAGTTCCCAGCCTTGGTCACCCTGGAGCCATGTTTCCGTAATCCCAATCATATCATATCCGTTTACATCTATTTGTGCAGCTAATTCATCCACCTTATTACGAATGCTCCTCGCATATTAGGGAACAGGTGGCCGAAAGCTGGGTCAAAGAGGTCGGTTTTAAGGAGAGTCTTAGAGGAGAGAGAGAGAGAGGGAGAGAGGGAGGCGGAGAGGTTTAGGGAGGGAATTCCAGAGCTCGGGGGCCCAGGCGGCTGAAGGCACGACCGCCAATGGCGGAGCGATGGAAATCGGGGGGATGCGCGAGAGGCCAGAATTAGAGGAGCGCAGAGATCTCGGATGGTTGTAGGGGCTGGAGGAGGTTACAGAGATGGGGCGGGGGGGCGGTGTGGCGAGGAGGGATTTGAACACGCGGATAAGAATTTAAAAATTGAGGCGTAACCGGAATTGGAGCCAATGTGGGTGTGCGGGCACGTCGGAATTTGTGTGTGGATTTTCTAAACAGCGTCAAGACTCCCTTCCTCTGTCACGGAGGCACTTGACGTCTTCACAAGTCCAGGCAGGCTCCAGTCGTCGCTGGTTTCTAAGCTAGGCCGCCCTTCCATGAATGGTTGCAACTGGATCCCGAGGGGCGGGGGTGTGGGGGGAGTTAAATAATAAACACAAGAAAGCTGCCTCCCGCCAAGGTCAGGGGTTGAGGAACGCCAAGCGCTTAATATGGGCCTTAATGCCTGACCGGCCGGTGGCATCGCCATGGCAACAGCCGGCAGCTAACTTGCCCCGCGGGCTGGGGCCTAGTTGGACGTCGCGGCAGCCGAGCGCGTGTTGCAGCTCCGGTGTGGGGGGCAGTCCCCTCGCTATGGTTCAGGGGCCTGTCGACGGCCCCCTCTAGTGCTGAGGGGGCCACTTGTGAAGCATTTTGCGGTGGGGGAAAGGCACAGCCACCGCGCACACCCCGCCCCTTCCCGGTGGCGGTGTCCCTGTTCCGGGCAGCCAATGTTTCATGCCCGGGCCCCAGCAAGTGAGTGCCGGCCGGCTATTCGACCACATGGGGCATCGCAGCCAAGCACACGCCTGTCCTCAGCCAGGCCCTGCGCGAGTGTATACACATACACACACACACACACAAATATACACACACATACACAGAGACAGTCACACAGACAGACACAGAGACAGACACAGACAGAGGAACACAGACAGATACAGAGACAGAGACGCACAGACAGAGACACACAGACAGAGTCACACAGACAGACAGACACACAGGCAGAGACACACAGGCAGAGACACACAGACAGAGACACACAGACAGAAACAGAAACACACAGACAGAGACACACAGACAGAGTCACACAGACAGACAGACACACAGACAGAGACACACAGACAGAGAGACACACAGACAGAAACACAAACACAGAAACACACAGACAGAGACCCGCAGACACAGAGGCACTCCTTTTGCTGTCCAAGGAATGAAAGGCACCCGACAGCGTGGAGAGAATTTGAAGTGAATTGGGCTGGGGGGCGGGGGGGATATTGCGCAGTCCTGTCCCGTCTCTGAACCCATGCAGAGAGTGTTCCCTCATCACACGGAACACCACACAGCCCCTCTGGGACAATCGAGGGCTGTGAATAAATCAGGCCATTACTGCAGAGAGATTTCGAGCTGAATATTAATCAAGGACAGGCACCAGGCAGAGAGATTTAACTCCTTCACCACCCGGCCTATTTTGGTCCCTCCCTGACGCAATGGCGCTCATTTAAATAAGTGCTTTTAACGTGCCCAGGCGGTTCACGGACACAGACGGCCAGAGATATTAGGGACAGGTGACCAAAAACTGGGTCAAAGAGGTCGGTTTTAAGGAGCATCTTAATGGAGGAGAGAGAGGCGGAGAGGTTTAGGGAGGGAATTCCAGAGCTCGAGGCCCTGGCGCGGTCGCCAATGGTGGTGTGATGGAAATCGGGGGGATGCGCGAGAGGCCAGAATTGGAGGAGAGCGTAGATCTCGGAGGGTTGGAGGGCTGGTGGAGGTAACAGAGATAGGGAGAGGGGCCGAGGAGGCCACAGAGGGATTTTAACTTCCCCACCATCTCCTGTTTCCTCCGTCTCACTGTCGGAGGGGCAGTAATGAGGGAGCACTGCACTGTCGGAGGGGCTGTACTGAGGGAGCGCCGCACTGTCGGAAGGGCGGTACTGAGGGAGTGCCGCACTGTCGGAGGGGCGGTACTGAGGGAGTGCCGCACTGTCGGAGGGACGGTACTGAGGGAGTGCCGCACTGTCGGAGGGGTGGTACTGAGGGAGCGCCGCACTGTCGGAGGGGCGGTACTGAGGGAGCGCCGCACTGTCGGAGGGGCGGTACTGAGGGAGCGCCGCATTGTCAGAGGGGCAGTACTGAGGGAGCGCCGCATTGTCGGAGGGGCGGGTACTGAGGGAGCGCCGCACTGTCGGAGGGGCGGCACTGAGGGAGCGCCGCACTATCGGAGGGGCGGTACTGAGGGAGCGCCGCACTGTCGGAACTGAGGGAGCGCTGCACTGTCGGAGGGGCAGTACTGAGGGAGCGCCGCACTTTCGGACGGGCGGTACTGAGGGAGCGCCGCACTGTCGGAGCGGCAGTACTGAGGGAGCGCTGCACTATCGGAGGTGCCCCTCTGACAGTGCGGCGCTCCCTCAGTACTACACTGGAGTGTCAGCCTAGATTTTTGTGCTCGAGTCTCTGGAGTGGGACTCGAACCCACAACCTTCTGACTGAGAGGCGAGGGTGCTGCCCGCTGAGAGACAAATGACACGTTCAGCCCTTCCTCCAACCCTGCTCTAAAGCCTAAGCTGTGAGAGACTGCGTCTCCTTAAAGCGCCCTTGAAGATCTGACCTCCCATTCCACTCCACTTCCTTACTCACTGATCAGGAGATTAGTAGCAGACCGAGTGACTGCTATCAACGAGCTAGAAACAGTTCCCAGTTCATGTCTTAAAGGGGAATCTCTGCCTGCCCCCCCCCCGCTATCTTTGTTTACCCTCCCCCCCCATCCCCCCGAGGCCCACACCCCTTGCAGTTCTTGCCCCTTCTCCCCAAGGGGAGGCTGACCCCCTTCCCTCAGCTATGAGTGCCACCCACCCTCCTTACCCTGAGAAGATACGTAGGTGGGGTTAAGGGATATGGGAAGAAGGTGGGTGGGTGGGTTTGAGGGAGATGGGGAGAAGGTGGGTAGGTGGGGTTGAGGGAGATGGGGAGAAGGTGGGTAGGTGGGGTTGAGGGATATGGGAAGAAGGTGGGTGGGTGGGTTTGAGGGAGATGGGGAGAAGGTGGGTAGGTGGGGTTGAGGGATATGGGGAGAAGGTGGGTAGGTGGGGTTGAGGGAGATGGGGAGAAGGTGGGTGGGTGGGGTTGAGGGATATGGGGAGAAGGTGGGTGGGTGGGGTTGAGGGAGATGGGGAGAAGGTGGGTGGGTGGGGTTGAGGGAGATGGGGAGAAGGTGGGTGGGTGGGGTTGAGGGATATGTGGAGAAGGTGGGTGGGTGGGGTTGAGGGATATGGGGAGAAGGTGGGTGGGTGGGGTTGAGGGATAT
>NW_028225185.1:34552858-34592858 GCF_052327205.1 Somniosus microcephalus
TTAAGGTGGTCATGGAAAAGGACAGGGATGGGCCGGAAATAAAGGTTCTAAATTGGGGGAAGGCCGATTTTAATAGGATAAGGCAGGATCTGGCCAAAATGGACTGGGATCAGCTACTTGCAGGAAAATCCGCATCGGAGCAATGGGAGGCTTTCAGAAGGGAGATTGAGAGAGTACAATGGCAACATGTTCCCGTAAAGGTCAAGGGTGGTTCCAAAAACCACAGGGAACCTTGGATGTCAGGGGATATACGAGAATGGATTAGGAAAAAAAGGAGGGCTTTTGGCAGATACAAAAGGCTAAAGACGGAGGAAGCCCTAGAGGAGTACAAAAAGTGCAGGGGGATACTTAAAAAAGAAATTAGGAGATCAAGGAGGGGCCATGAAATAACACTGGCGAGCAAAATAAAGGAAAATCCTAAGATGTTTTATAAGTATATTAAGGGTAAGAGGATAACTAGGGAAAAAATAGGGCCCATTAGGGACAAAAGTGGCAATCTGTGTGTGGAGCCGGAAGATGTAGGAGGGGTTCTAAATGAATTTTTTGCATCTGTCTTCACTATGGAGAAGGACGATGTAGACATAGAAATAGGGCGGGGGGACTGTGATATGCTCAAACATATTAACATCGAGAGGGAGGAGGTATTGGCGGTTTTAGCAGGCCTAAAAATGGATAAATCCCCAGGCCCGGACGAAATGTATCCCAGGCTGCTGTGTGAGGCAAAGGAAGAGATTGCGGGGGCTCTAACACATATATTCAGGACCTCTCTGGCCACAGGGGATGTGCCAGAGGACTGGAGAACCGCTAATGTAGTACCATTATTCAAGAAGGGAAGTAGGGAAAAACCGGGGAACTACAGGCCAGTGAGCCTAACATCAGTGGTAGGAAAATTATTGGTAAAAATTCTGAGGGACAAAATTAGTCTCCACTTGGAGAGGCAAGGATTAATCGGGGATAGTCAACATGGCTTTGTCAAGGGAAGATCATGTCTGACTAATTTGATTGAATTTTTTGAGGGGGTGACTAGGTGTGTGGATGAGGGTAACGCAGTGGATGTGGTATACATGGATTTCAGTAAGGACTTCGATAAAGTCCCACACAGGAGACTGGTCAAGAAGGTAAGAGCCCATGGAATCCAGGGTGCCTTGGCACATTGGATACAAAACTGGCTTAGTGGCAGAAGGCAGAGGGTGATGGTCGAAGGTTGTCTTTGTGACTGGAAGCCTGTGGCCAGTGGGGTACCACAGGGATCGGTGCTGGGTCCCTTGCTGTTTGTGGTCTACATTAATGACTTGGATATGAATGTAAAGGGTATGATCAGTAAGTTCGCGGATGATACAAAAATTGGTAGGGTGGTAAATAGCGAGGAGGGTAGCCTCAGTCTGCAGGACGATATAGATGGGTTGGTCAGATGGGCGGAACAGTGGCAAATGGAATTTAACCCGGAAAAGTGCGAGGCGATGCACTTTGGGGGGACTAACAAGGCAAGGGAATACACAATGAATGGTAAGACCCTAGGCAAGATGGAGGGTCAGAGGGATCTGGGTGTGCAAGTACACAGATCCCTGAAGGCGGCGGAACAGGTGGATAAGGTGGTAAAAAAGGCATATGGGATACTTGCCTTCATTAGCCGAGGCATAGAATATAAGAGCAAGGAGGTTATGATGGAGCTGTATAAAACACTGGTTAGGCCACAGCTGGAATACTGTGTGCAGTTCTGGTCGCCACACTACAGGAAGGATGTGAACGCTTTGGAGAGGGTGCAGAGGAGATTCACCAGGATGTTACCAGGGCTGGAGCGCTTCAGCTATGAAGAGAGACTGGGCAGATTGGGTTTGTTTTCCTTGGAGCAGAGGAGGCTGAGGGGGGACATGATTGAGGTGTACAAAATTATGAGGGGCATAGATAGGATGGATGCTGAGGAGCTTTTTCCCTTAGTAGAAGGGTCAATAACGAGGGGGCATAGATTCAAGGTAAAGGGCGGGAGGTTTAGAGGGGATTTGAGAAAGAACTTTTTCACCCAGAGGGTGGTTGGAGTCTGGAACTCACTGCCTGAAAGGGTTGTGGAGGCAGAAACCCTCACAACATTTAAGAAGCATTTGGATGAGCACTTGAAATGCCATAACATACAAGGCTACGGACCAAATGCTGGAATATGGGATTAGATTAGACAGGGCTTGATGGCCGGCGCGGACACGATGGGCCGAAGGGCCTCTATCCATGCTGTATAACTCTATGACTCTATGACTCTATGAGAGAGACATATTGAGAGAGACAGAGACAGAGAGAGAGAGAGACAGAGAGAGAGAGAGACAGAGAGAGAGACAGACAGAGAGAGAGAGAGAGACAGAGAGAGAGAGAGAGAGAGAGAGACAGAGTGAGAGAGAGACAGAGTGAGAGAGACAGAGAGACAGTGAGAGAGACAGAGGGGGAGAGAGAGACAGAGAGAGACAGAGAGAGAGACAGAGAGAGAGAGGGTGAGAGAGACAGAGCGGGAGAGAGACAGAGAGAGAGAGAGACAGAATGAGAGAGAGAGACAGACAGTGACGGAGAGAGAGAGAGCGGGAGAGAGACAGAGAGAGACAGAGAGAGAGAGAGGGGGAGAGAGACAGAGAGAGAGAGAGAGACAGAGTGAGAGAGAATGAGAGGGACAGCGGGAGAGAGACAGAATGTGAGAGACAGACAGAGAGAGAGAGACAGAGAGGGGGAGAGACAGAGAGAGAGGGACAGAGACAGAGACAGAGAGAGAGGGTGAGAGAGACAGAGAGAGAGAGAGACAGAGAGAGAGAGTGAAGGAGTGAGATACATAGACAGAGATACGTAGAGAGCGGGAGCGAGACAGAGAGGGAGAGAGAGGAACTAACTAAAGGTGGTGCGGTAAGTGGCGAATGTTGGTGCAGAGCGGGGGCGGAGTTCCTGGGAGCTGTGTGTCTCTGTCACAGTGATGGGGGCTGTTGTATCAACTTGCTATGTAAGGAGAATATCTGCATCCTCCAATTCACACACTCACAGGGCTCTGCCAGCAATGTGCCTCCAACAGGCCCAGCACAATAAGGCAATCAGACGCACCTTATAAAAGTGAATTCAAACCCAGACTAAATCATCTCATTCTCTTTCGAGCTCCAGGCTTATGGTTGTTGAAGTGGGATATCCTAGCGTTCCACCATTTCAAACACGTACAGTCCTCATCAAACACTCCCAGGGTAGGTACAGCACAGGTTAGATACAGAGTAAAGCTCCCTCTACACTGTCCCATCAAACACTCCCAGGGCAGGTACAGCACAGGTTAGATACAGAGTAAAGCTCCCTCTACACTGTCCCATCAAACACTCCCAGGGTAGGTACAGCATGGGTTAGATACAGAGTAAAGCTCCCTCTACACTGTCCCATCAAACACTCCCAGGGCAGGTACAGCACGGGGTTAGATACAGAGTAAAGCTCCCTCTACACTGCCCCATCAAACACTCCCAGGGCAGGTACAGCACGGGTTAGATACAGAGTAAAGCTCCCTCTACACCGTCCCCATCAAACACTCTTAGGGCAGGTACAGCACGGGGTTAGATACAGAGTAAAGCTCCCTCTACACTGTCCCCATCAAACACTCCCAGGGCAGGTACAGCACGGGTTAGATACAGAGTAAAGCTCCCTCTACACTGTCCCATCAAACACTCCCAGGGCAGGTACAGCACAGGTTAGATACAGAGTAAAGCTCCCTCTACACTGTCCCATCAAACACTCCCAGGGCAGGTACAGCACGGGTTAGATGCAGAGTAAAGCTCCCTCTACACTGTCCCATCAAACACTCCCAGGGCAGGTACAGCACGGGTTAGATACAGAGTAAAGCTCCCTCTACACTGTCCCCATCAAACACTCCCAGGGCAGGTACAGCACGGGTTAGATACAGAGTAAAGCTCCCTCTACACTGTCCCATCAAACAGTCCCAGGGCAGGTACAGCACGGGTTAGATACAGAGTAAAGCTCCCTCTACACTGTCCCCATCAAACACTCCCAGGGCAGGTACAGCACGGGTTAGATACAGAGTAAAGCTCCCTCTACACTGTCCCATCAAACAGTCCCAGGGCAGGTACAGCACGGGTTAGATACAGAGTAAAGCTCCCTCTACACTGTCCCCATCAAACACTCCCAGGGCAGGTACAGCACGGGTTAGATACAGAGTAAAGCTCCCTCTACACTGTCCCCATCAAACACTCCCAGGGCAGGTACAGCACGGGGTTAGATACAGAGTAAAGCTCCCTCTACACTGTCCCCATCAAACACTCCCAGGGCAGGTACAGCACGGGTTAGATACAGAGTAAAGCTCCCTCTACACTGTCCCATCAAACACTCCCAGGGCAGGTACAGCACGGGTTAGATACAGAGTAAAGCTCCCTCTACACTGTCCCCATCAAACACTCCCAGGGCAGGTACAGCACGGGTTAGATACAGAGTAAAGCTCCCTCTACACTGTCCCCATCAAACACTCCCAGAGCAGGTACAGCACGGGTTAGATACAGAGTAAAGCTCCCTCTACACTGTCCCCATCAAACACTCCCAGGGCAGGTACAGCACGGGTTAGATACAGAGTAAAGCTCCCTCTACACTGTCCCCATCAAACACTCCCAGGGCAGGTACAGCACGGGTTAGATACAGAGTAAAGCTCCCTCTACACTGTCCCCATCAAACACTCCCAGGGCAGGTACAGCACGGGGTTAGATACAGAGCCCGGTCGCCCATGTTGGAGCGATGGAAATCGGGAGATTCGCGGGAAGCCGGAGTTGGAGGAGGGCAAAGATCTCGGGGGTGTTGTGGGGCTGGAGGAGGTCACGGAGATAGGGAGGGAAGGGCGAGGAGGCCATGGAGGGATTTGGAGATCTGGATGGAGAACTTTAAAAATCGAGGATTTGCCGGGCCGGGAGCCAAGGTAGGTCAGCGAGCACAGGGGGAGGGGAAGGGGGAGGGTGTGGGGGAGGACAGCTGTCAGCCAGGATTCCGACCCTAGTCCTCCCAGGCTCACTGGCAAATGGCAGGGTGTAGTGTTCCGGAGAGGAAGGGGCTGGAGACTGCAGCGTGCTGGTGTCCCAGCGCAAGCTGGCATGAGCTTCCCAGGTGCAGTTCTGCTTTCTCGTACAGAGTGAGCACAGAGCGGCAGTCCTCAGAGTTATACTGCACCGAAAGAGGCCCTTCGGCCCATCGTGTCCGCGCCGGCCATCAAGCCCTGTCTATTCTAATCCCATTTTCCAGCACTTGGTCCGTAGCCTTGTATGCTATGGCGTTTCAAGTGCTCATCTAAATGCTTCTTGAATGTTGTGAGGGTTCCTGCCTCTACCACCCTTTCAGGCAGTGAGTTCCAGATTCCAACCACCCTCTGGGTGAAAAAGTTTTTCCTCAAATCCCCTCGAAACCTCCTGCCTCTTACCTTGAAACTGTGCCCCCTGGTTATTGACCCCTCTACTAAGGGGAAAAGTTCCTTTCTATCTACCCTATCTATGCCCCTCATAATTCTGTACACCTCAATCAGGTCCCCCCCCTCAGCCTTCTCTGCTCTAAGGAAAACAACCCCAGCCTGTCCAGTCTCTTTTCATAGCTGAAGCGCTCCAGCCCAGGTAACATCCTGGTGAATCTCCTCTGCACCCTCTCCAATACAATCTCATCCCTCCTATAGTGTGGTGACCAGAACTGCACACAGTATTCCAGCTGTGGCCTAACCAGCGTTTTGTACAGCTCCATCATAACCTCCCTGCTCTTATATTCTATGCCTCGGCTAATGAAGGCAAGTATCCCATATGCCTTTTTAACCACCTTATCTACCTGTCCTGCTGCCTTCAGGGATCTATGTACATGCACCCCAAGGTCCCTCTGATCCTCTCTCCTTCCTAGGGTCCTACCATTCATTGTGTATTCCCTTGCCTTGTTAGTCCTCCCAAAATGCAACACCTCACACTTTTCAGGGTTAAATTCCATTTGCCACTGTTCTGCCCATCTGACCAACCCGTCTATATTGTCCTGTAGCCTGAGGCTTCCCTCCTCGCTATTTACCACTCCACCAATTTTCGTGTCATCTGCGAACTTACTGATCATACCTCCTACATTCGTATCTAAATCATTAATGTACACTACAAACAGCAAGGGACCCAGCACCGATCTCTACGATACACCACTGGACACAGGCTTCCAGTCACAAAAACAACCTTCAACCATCACCCTCTGCCTCCTGCCACTAAGCCAATTTTGGATCCAATGTGCCAAATTGCCCTGGATCCCATGGGCTCTTACCTTCTTGACCAGTCTCCCATGCGGGACTTTGTCAAAAGCCTTACTGAAGTCCATGTAGACTACATCAACTGCACTACCCTCATCCAGACACCTAAACACCCCCTCGAAAAATTCAATCAAATTGGTCAGACATGATCTCCCCCTGACAAAGCCATGCTGACAATCCTTGATTAATCCTTGCCTCTCCAAGTTGGGACTAATTCTGTCCCTAGCGTTTTGTACAGGTCCGTCAGAAACTCGATCATCATTTATAAACTCCTGGCTCCATCAGACAGTGTCTAAACCACTCGATTATAAGCCGTCGCAAATTCAGACTCTCCTACCCCTCTCGCCCCCACCGTCCCACCCTCCAGGTGATGGGGCCACGGTCTCCAGAGCATACCAAGTGTGTACAGCACAGAACCATGCCATTCGGCCCCTCTGCTCCGTGCCGGTGTTTCTGCTCCACACCAGCCTCCTCCCGCCCCCTCTTCATCTCCCCCCATCACCATATCCTTCTATTCCTTTCTCCTGCATGTGTTTATCCAGCTTCCCCCTTAAATACATCCACGCTATTCGCCTCGACCACTCCCTGTGGTAGCGAGTTCCACATTCTCACCACTCTCTGGGGAAAGAAGTTTCTCCTGAATTCCTGATTGGATTTATTAGTGACTCTCTTATATTGATGGCCCCTAGTTCTGGTCTCCCCCACAAGTGGAAACATCTTCTCTATGTCTACCCTATCGAAACCCCTTCATAATCTTAAAGACCTCCATCAGGTCACCCCTCAGCCTTCTCTAGAGACAAGAGTCCCAGCCTGTTCAATCTTTCCTGATAGTTAGAACCTCTCAGTTCTGGTATCATCCTTGTAAATCTTTTCTGCACCTTCTCCAGTGCATCTATATCCATTTTATAATATGGAGACTAGAACTGTGCACAGTGCTCCGTGTGATATGGGGACCAGAACTGTGCACAGTGCTCCAAGTGTGATATGGAGACCAGAACTGTGCACAGTGCTCCAAGTGTGATATGGAGACCGGAACTGTGCACAGAATTCCAAGTGTGATATGGAGACCAGAACTGTGCACAGTGCTCCAAGTGTGATATGGAGACCAGAACTGTGCACAGTGCTCCAAGTGTGATATGGAGACTGGAACTGTGCACAGTGCTCCAAGTGTGATATGGAGACCGGAACTGTGCACAGTGCTGCAAGTGTGATATGGAGACCGGAACTGTGCACAGTGCTCCAAGTGTGATATGGAGACCAGAACTGTGCACAGTGCTCCAAGTGTGATATGGAGACCAGAACTGTGCAGAGTGCTCCAAGTGTGACATGGAGACCAGAACTGTGCACAGTGCTCCAAGTGTGATATGGAGACCAGAACTGTGCACAGTGCTCCTAGTGTGATATGGAGATCAGAACTGTGCACAGTGTTCCTAGTGTGATATGGAGACCAGAACTGTGCACAGTGCTCCAAGTGTGATATGGAGACCAGAACTGTGCACAGTGCTCCAAGTGTGATATGGAGACCAGAACTGTGCACAGTGCTCCAAGTGTGATATGGAGACCAGAACTGTGCACAGTGCTCCAAGTGTGATATGGAGACCAGAACTGTACACAGTGCTCCAAGTGTGATATGGGGACCAGAACTGTGCACAGTGCTCCAAGTGTGATATGGAGACCAGAACTGTACACAGTGCTCCAAGTGTGATATGGAGACCAGAACAGTGCACAGTGCTCCAAGTGTGATATTGAGACCAGAACAGTGCACAGTGCTCCAAGTGTGATATTGAGACCAGAACTGTGCACAGTATTCCAAGTGTGATATGGAGACCAGAACTGTGCACAGTGCTCCAAGTGTGATATGGAGACCAGAACTGTGCACAGTGCTCCAAGTGTGATATGGAGACCAGAACTGTGCACAGTGCTCCAAGTGTGATATGGAGACCAGAACTGTGTACAGTATTCCAAGTGTGATATGGGGACCAGAACTGTGCACAGTGCTCCAAGTGTGATATGGAGACCAGAACTGTGCACAGTGCTCCAAGTGTGATATGGAGACCAGAACTGTGCACAGTGCTCCAAGTGTGACATGGAGACCAGAACTGTGCACAGTGCTCCAAGTGTGACATGGAGACCAGAACTGTGCACAGTGCTCCAAGTGTGATATGGAGACCAGAACTGTGCACAGTGCTCCAAGTGTGATATGGAGACCAGAACTGTGCACAGTGCTCCAAGTGTGATATGGAGACCAGAACTGTGCAGAGTGCTCCAAGTGTGACATGGAGACCAGAACTGTGCACAGTGCTCCAAGTGTGATATGGAGACCAGAACTGTGCACAGTGCTCCTAGTGTGATATGGAGATCAGAACTGTGCACAGTGTTCCTAGTGTGATATGGAGACCAGAACTGTGCACAGTGCTCCAAGTGTGATATGGAGACCAGAACTGTGCACAGTGCTCCAAGTGTGATATGGAGACCAGAACTGTGCACAGTGCTCCAAGTGTGATATGGAGACCAGAACTGTGCACAGTGCTCCAAGTGTGATATGGAGACCAGAACTGTACACAGTGCTCCAAGTGTGATATGGGGACCAGAACTGTGCACAGTGCTCCAAGTGTGATATGGAGACCAGAACTGTACACAGTGCTCCAAGTGTGATATGGAGACCAGAACAGTGCACAGTGCTCCAAGTGTGATATTGAGACCAGAACAGTGCACAGTGCTCCAAGTGTGATATTGAGACCAGAACTGTGCACAGTATTCCAAGTGTGATATGGAGACCAGAACTGTGCACAGTGCTCCAAGTGTGATATGGAGACCAGAACTGTGCACAGTGCTCCAAGTGTGATATGGAGACCAGAACTGTGCACAGTGCTCCAAGTGTGATATGGAGACCAGAACTGTGTACAGTATTCCAAGTGTGATATGGGGACCAGAACTGTGCACAGTGCTCCAAGTGTGATATGGAGACCAGAACTGTGCACAGTGCTCCAAGTGTGATATGGAGACCAGAACTGTGCACAGTGCTCCAAGTGTGACATGGAGACCAGAACTGTGCACAGTGCTCCAAGTGTGACATGGAGACCAGAACTGTGCACAGTGCTCCAAGTGTGATATGGAGACCAGAACTGTGCACAGTGCTCCAAGTGTGATATGGAGACCAGAACTGTGCACAGTGCTCCAAGTGTGATATGGAGACCAGAACTGTGCACAGTGCTCCAAGTGTGATATGGAGACCAGAACTGTGCACAGTGCTCCAAGTGTGACATGGAGACCAGAACTGTGCACAGTGCTCCAAGTGTGATATGGAGACCAGAACTGTGCACAGTGTTCCAAGTGTGATATGGAGACCAGAACTGTGCACAGTGCTCCAAGTGTGATATGGAGACCAGAACTGTGCACAGTGCTCCAAGTGTGATATGGAGACCAGAACTGCACACAGTGCTCCAAGTGTGATATGGAGACCAGAACTGTGCACAGTATTCCAAGTGTGATATGGAGACCAGAACTGTGCACAATGCTCCAAGTGTGATATGGAGACCAGAACTGTGCACAGCGCTCCAAGTGTGATATGGAGACCAGAACTGTGCACAGTGCTCCAAGTGTGATATGGAGACCAGAACTGTGCACAGTGCTCCAAGTGTGATATGGGGACCAGAACTGTGCACTGTATTCCAAGTGTGGTCTAACCAAGGTTCGATACAGGTTTAACATATCTTCTCTGCTTTTCAAATATATCCCTCCAAAAATGAACGCCAATAGTGGGATTTTTCATTGCCACGCGAGAGGGCAAACGGGAGGGGCCTCAGGTTTAATGTCTCATCCTGAAAGTCTCGCCCACAGTACTGCCTCTCCGACAGTGCGGCGCTCCCTCAGTACCGCCCCTCCTCGGAGGGGCAGTACTGAGAGAGCGCCGCACTGTCGGAGGGGCAGTACTGAGGGAGCGCCGCACTGTCGAAGGGGCACTGCTGAGGGAGCGCCGCACTGTCGGAGGGGCGGTACTGAGGGAGCGCCGCACTGTCGGAGGGGCGGTACTGAGGGAGCGCCCCACTGTCGGAGAGGCAGTACTGAGGGTGCGCCGCACTGTCGGAGGGGCAGTGCTGAGGGAGCGTCGCACTGTCGGAGGGGCAGTACTGAGGGAGCGCCGCACTGTCGGAGGGGCAGTATTGAGGGAGCGCCGCACTGTCGGAGCGGCAGTACTGAGGGAGCACCGCACTGTCGGAGGGGCAGTACTGAGGGAGCGTCGCACTGTTGGAGGGGCAGTACTGAGGGAGCGCCGCACTGTCGGAGGGGCAGTACTGAGGGAGCGCCGCACTGTTGGAGGGGCAGTACTGAGGGAGCGCCGCACTGTCGAAGGGGCACTGCTGAGGGAGCGCCGCACTGTCGGAGGGGCGGTACTGAGGGAGCGCCGCACTATCGGAGGGTGGTACTGAGGGAGCGCCGCACTGTCGGAGGGGCGGTACTGAGGGAGCGCCGCACTGTCGGAGGGGCGGTACTGAGGGAGCGCCGCACTGTCGGAGGGGCAGTACTGAGGGAGCGCCCCACTGTCGGAGAGGCAGTACTGAGGGTGCGCCGCACTGTCGGAGGGGCAGTGCTGAGGGAGCGTCGCACTGTCGGAGGGGCAGTACTGAGGGAGCGCCGCACTGTCGGAGGGGCAGTATTGAGGGAGCGCCGCACTGTCGGAGCGGCAGTACTGAGGGAGCACCGCACTGTCGGAGGGGGCAGTACTGAGGGAGCGTCGCACTGTTGGAGGGGCAGTACTGAGGGAGCGCCCCACTGTCGGAGGGGCAGTACTGAGAGTACGCCGCACTGTCGGAGGGGCAGTGCTGAGGGAGCGCCGCACTGTCGGAGGGGCAGTACTGAGAGTGCGCCGCACTGTCGGAGGGGCGGTACTGAGGGAGCGCCGCACTGTCGGAGCGGCAGTACTGAGGGAGCGCCGCACTGTCGGA
This sequence comes from Somniosus microcephalus, assembly GCF_052327205.1. Classification (NCBI taxonomy): domain Eukaryota; kingdom Metazoa; phylum Chordata; class Chondrichthyes; order Squaliformes; family Somniosidae; genus Somniosus; species Somniosus microcephalus. Next base: position 34,564,064 of record NW_028225185.1, read on the forward strand.
GGGGCGGTACTGAGGGAGCCCCGCACTGTCGGAGGGGCAGTACTGAGGGAGCGCCGCACTGTCGGAGGGGCAGTACTGAGGGAGCGCCGCACTGTCGGAGGGGCGGTACTGAGGGAGCGCCGCACTGTCGGAGGGGCGGTACTGAGGGAGCGCCGCACTGTCGGAGGGGCAGTACTGAGAGAGTGCCGCACTATCGGAGGGCGGTACTGAGGGAGCGTTGCACTGTCGGAGGGGCGGTACTGAGGGAGCGCCGCACTGTCGGAGGGGCGGAACTGAGGGAGCGCCGCACTGTCGGAGGGGCAGTACTGAGGGAGTGCCCCACTGTCGGAGGGGCAGTACTGAGGGTACGCCGCACTGTCGGAGGGGCGGTACTGAGGGAGCGCCGCACTGTCGGAGGGGCGGTGCTGAGGGAGCGCCGCACTGTCTGAGGGGCGGTACTGAGGGAGCGCTGCATTGTCGGAGGGGCGGTACTGAGGGAGCGCCGCACTGTCGGAGGAGCGGAACTGAGGGTGCGCCGCACTGTCGGAGGGGCGGTACTGAGGGAGCGCCGCACTGTCGGAGGGGCAGCACTGAGGGAGCGCCGCACTGTCGGAGGGGTGGTACTGAGGGAGCGCCGCACTGTCGGAGCGGCAGTGCTGAGGGAGCACCGCACTGTCGGAGGGGCAGTACTGAGGGAGCGTCGCACTGTCGGAGGGGCAGTACTGAGGGAGCGCCCCACTGTCGGAGGGGCAGTACTGAGGGTGCGCCACACTGTCGGAGGGGCAGTGCTGAGGGAGCGCCGCACTGTCGAAGGGGCACTGCTGAGGGAGCGCCGCACTGTCGGAGGGGCAGTACTGAGGGAGCGCCGCACTATCGGAGGGTGGTACTGAGGGAGCGCTGCACTGTCGGAGGGGCGGTACTGAGGGAGCGCCGCACTGTCGGAGGGGCGGTACTGAGGGAGCGCCGCACTGTCGGAGGGGCAGTACTGAGGGAGCGCCCCACTGTCGGAGAGGCAGTACTGAGGGTGCGCCGCACTGTCGGAGGGGCAGTGCTGAGGGAGCGTCGCACTGTCGGAGGGGCAGTACTGAGGGAGCGCCGCACTGTCGGAGGGGCAGTATTGAGGGAGCGCCGCACTGTCGGAGCGGCAGTAATGAGGGAGCACCGCACTGTCGGAGGGGCAGTACTGAGGGAGCGTCGCACTGTTGGAGGGGCAGTACTGAGGGAGCGCCGCACTGTCGGAGGGGCAGTACTGAGGGAGCGCCGCACTGTCGGAGGGGCAGTACTGAGGGAGCGCCGCACTGTCGAAGGGGCACTGCTGAGGGAGCGCCGCACTGTCGGAGGGGCGGTACTGAGGGAGCGCCGCACTATCGGAGGGTGGTACTGAGGGAGCGCCGCACTGTCGGAGGGGCGGTACTGAGGGAGCGCCGCACTGTCGGAGGGGCGGTACTGAGGGAGCGCCGCACTGTCGGAGGGGCAGTACTGAGGGAGCGCCCCACTGTCGGAGAGGCAGTGCTGAGGGAGCGTCGCACTGTCGGAGGGGCAGTACTGAGGGAGCGCCGCACTGTCGGAGGGGCAGTACTGAGGGAGCGCCGCACTGTCGGAGCGGCAGTACTGAGGGAGCACCGCACTGTCGGAGGGGCAGTACTGAGGGAGCGTCGCACTGTTGGAGGGGCAGTACTGAGGGAGCGCCCCACTGTCGGAGGGGCAGTACTGAGAGTACGCCGCACTGTCGGAGGGGCAGTGCTGAGGGAGCGCCGCACTGTCGGAGGGGCAGTGCTGAGGGAGCGCCGCACTGTCGGAGGGGCGGTACTGAGGGAGCGCCGCACTGTCGGAGCGGCAGTACTGAGAGTGCGCCGCACTGTCGGAGGGGCGGTACTGAGGGAGCGCCGCACTGTCGGAGCGGCAGTACTGAGGGAGCGCCGCACTGTCGGAGGGGCGGTACTGAGGGAGCCCCGCACTGTCGGAGGGGCAGTACTGAGGGAGCGCCCCACTGTCGGAGAGGCAGTACTGAGGGTGCGCCGCACTGTCGGAGGGGCAGTACTGAGGGAGCGTCGCACTGTCGGAGGGGCAGTACTGAGGGCGCGCCGCACAGTCGGAGGGGCAGTACTGAGGGTGCGCCGCACTGTCGGAGGGGCAATGCTGAGGGAGCGCCGCACTGTCGGAGGGGCAGCACTGAGGGAGCGCCGCACTGTCGGAGGGGCGGTACTGAGGGAGCGCCGCACTGTCAGAGTGGCAGTACTGAGGGAGCACCGCACTGTCGGAGGGTCAGTACTGAGGGAGCGTCGCACTGTCGGAGGGGCAGTACTGAGGGAGCGCCGCACTGTCGGAGGGGCGGTACTGAGGGAGCGCCGCACTGTCGGAGGTGCTGTACTGAGGGAGTGCCGCACTATCGGAGGGCGGTACTGAGGGAGCGCCGCACTGTCGGAGAGGCGGTACTGAGGGAGTGCCGCACTGTCGGAGAGGCAGTACTGAGGGAGCGCCACACTATCGGAGGGGCAGTACTGAGGGAGAGGCGCACTGTCGGAGGGGCAGTACTGAGGGAGCGCCGCACTGTCGGAGGGGCGGTACTGAGGGAGCGCCGCTCTGTGGGAGGGGCAGTACTGAGGGAGCACCGCACTGTCGGAGGGCAGTACTGAGGGAGCGCCGCACTGTCGGAGGGGCAGTACTGAGGGAGTGCCGCACTGTCGGAGGGCAGTACTGAGGGAGCGCCGTACTGTCGGAGGGGCGGTACTGAGGGAGCGCCGCACTTTCGGAGAGGCGGTACTGAGGGAGCGCCGCACTGTCGGAGGGGCAGTACTGAGTGATCGCCGCACTGTCGGAGGGGCAGTACTGAGGGAGCGCCGCACTGTCGGAGGGGCGGTACTGAGGGAGCGCCGCACTGTCGGAGGGGCAGCACTGAGGGAGTGCCGCACTGTCGGAGGGGCGGTACTGAGGGAGCGCCGGATTGTCGGAGGGGCGGTACTGAGGGAGCACCGCACTGTCGGAGGGCAGTACTGAGGGAGCGCCGTACTGTCGGAGGGGCGGTACTGAGGGAGCGCCGCACTGTGGGAGGGGCAGTACTGAGGGAGCGCCGCACTGTCGGAGGGGCGGTACTGAGGGAGCGCCGCACTGTCGGAGGTGCTGTACTGAGGGAGTGCCGCACTATCGGAGGGCGGTACTGAGGGAGCGCCGCACTGTCGGAGGGGCGGTACTGAGGGAGCGCTGCACTGTCGGAGAGGCGGTACTGAGGGAGTGCCGCACTGTCGGAGAGGCAGTACTGAGGGAGCGCCACACTATCGGAGGGGCAGTACTGAGGGAGCGCCGCACTGTCGGAGGGGCAGTACTGAGGGAGCGCCGCACTGTCGGAGGGGCGGTACTGAGGGAGCGCCGCACTGTCGGAGGGGCGGTACTGAGGGAGCGCCGCACTGTCGGAGGGGCAGTACTGAGAGAGCGCCGCACTGTCGGAGGGGCGGTACTGAGGGAGCACCGCACTGTCGGAGGGGCAGCACTGAGGGAGCGCCGCACTGTCGGAGGGCCAGCACCGAGTGAGCGCCGCACTGTCGGAAGTGCTGTTTCTCAGGATGCGACATTAAACCCAAGCGCCCCCACTTGCCTTCATCGTCTGCCCTCTCATGTGTGGGACGTGTAAGATTCCCCTTGGCCAACTATTGCTGAAGGGATGCGGGGGGGGCGGCGGGGGAGTTGAATATTTATCCCTCAACTTAAAAAAAACTGGACTATCTGGTCATTTATCACATGGCTGGTTTAGTGGGATCTTGATGTACGCAAATTGGCTGCCTTTGGAACTCTTCGAAAGTGAATGTGAAACTCTTTTGGGACCTTGCACGAGGTGTTGCCCGCATCCAACAGACCCACAATTTTCCAACTCCGCCCTATCTCTCCCTCAATTGGGAGATTGCGCTGAGGGTGGGGTGGAGGGGGGAAGAGATGGACATATTATTGAGGGAGTGGGGTCGGGGAGGGAAATCTTACCTCCACCGTTCTTGTAGCACAGGTAAGGGAAACGCCAGACGTTCCCGAGCCCCACGGCGAAGCCCACGCACGACATGATGAAGTCCATCTGGTTGCTCCAGGTGGCCCTAGGGGGCCGGTTCTGGTTACAGGTGGTGGCCCCTCCAATCTCTCCAGCCGCCCTCCAGGCACCCTCGCCGCCACCGAGAGCCAAGGGCCGGCCCTTCCTGCTGCCCCTGCCGGGTCGGATCTCCCCGTTTTGCCTCCACAGGTCAAACGTCCCATCCTCCTTCGCCCCCAAGTCCAAACCATCTCGCTCCTTGCGCAAGTCCGGGTCCACCGTCGCCGAGTGCATGCTCCGGGTGGGTCCTCCTTCCCCTCCCCCCCCCCCCGCTGGGTGGGTCCTCCTTCCCCTCCCCCCCCCCCCGCTGCTTATGAATTGAAGTCTCGGTTGCACCCCCCCCCCTCGAAAAGGGAAGAAGGTCAAAAAAAATAAGCCACCAGAACACGACAATTGAAAGTTACCTTAAGAGATCAAACAAGGAGGAAACCCAACAGCGAACGATTCAAAAACAATCCACAAAGCACTTAAAACTCAATCTGAAGTAGTGCATTGGAGGCTCCGGGGTGTCCTTGTACACTGCAAAGGTGTCCACACAGCCAGAAATGGACGTGTGTGGCGTGTGTCTGTGTGTGGGTATTTCTGCCTTGGGTTCAGTCGACCAGCGGAAGCCCAAAGCCCACAAACCAGACAGAGAGAGACCAACAATTAAGCCCCTCAGCTGCAAAATAAAAAACGTGCTCTGTTTCTGCTCGGCGAGTGTCTTCCCGTTCCTGTGCTGCAGCCTTCTTTTGTAGAGCAGCGTCACTCCAGTCCCACCTCTCACTTTGTATGGCCCTCCCACAAATGCATGAGTCCCCCGGAGATTTAATACCGAGGGCTATTTTCAGCAACCTGCCCAAGAGTCCAGCCCACATTCAAAACCTTTTTGCAGCACTCTTTGACAGAAAGTGAAATCATGATTTGTATTTTTTTTCCGTATGGAGGGGGAGCAGGGGCAACTTAAGATCTCACCTCCTTCTCCGCAATACCCCCCCCCCCCACTTCCCCTCCCCCTTAAAGAAACAAAACCTGGTTAATTATTACAAGGGCAGCCAACATCAATTAACACTGTGCGTGCTGAGTGCAACTACGAAAAACACACAGTCGGTGGAGAGATTGAATAAGAAAGGGACTCCCATTTCTCCAGCGCCTTTCCTCACCTCAGGACGTCCCAAAGCTCTTCACAGCCAATGAAGGACTTTTTTTTGAAGTGTGGTCACTGTTGGAATGTGGGAAACGCGGCAGCCAATTTGCGCACAGCAAGCTCCCACAAACAGCAATGTGATAGTGAACGGATAATCTGTTTTTTTTAGTGTTGTTGGTTGTGGGATAAATATTGGCCCCAGGACACCGGGGAGAACTCCCCCCCTGCTCTTCTTCCAATAGTGGCCGTGGGATCTTTTACATCCACCTGAGAGGGCAGGCGGGGGGCCTCGGGTTTAACGTCACATCTGAAAGACAGCAACTCCGACAGTGCGGCGCTCCCTCAGTACTGCTCCTCCGACAGTGCGGCGCTCCCTCAGGTGGCATAGTGGTTAGCACTGTTGCCTCACAGCGCCAGGGACCCGGGTTCGAATCCGGCCTCGGGTGACTGTCTGTGTGGAGTTTGCACATTCTCCCCGTGTTTGCGTGGGTTTTCTCCGGGTGCTCCGGTTTCCTCCCACAGTCCAAAGATGTGCAGGTTAGGTTGATTGGCTATGATAAATTGACCCTTAGTGTTAGGGGGATTAAATACGTGGGGTTACGGGGATAGGGTGGGATATGTGTTGGTGTAGGGGTTACGGGGATCGGGTGGGATATGTGTCGGTGCAGGCTCGATGGGCCGAAATGGCCTCTATCTGCACTGTGGGGTTTCTGTGATTCTGTGATACTGCCCCTCCGACAGTGCGGTGCTCCCTCAGTACTGCCCCTCCGACAGTGCGGCGCTCCCTCAGTACCGCCTCTCCGACAGTGCGGCGCTCCCTCAGTACTGCCCCTCCGACAGTGCAGTGCTCCCTCAGTACCGCTACTCCGATAGTGAGGCGCTCCCTCGGTGCTGCCCCTCTGACAGTGCGGCGCTCCCTCAGTACTGCCCCTCCGATAGTGCGGCACTCCCTCAGTACCGCCCCTCCGACAGTGTGGCGCCCCCTCAGTACCGCCCCTCCGACAGTGCGGCGCTCCCTCAGTACCGCCCTTCCAACAGTGCGGCGCTCCCTCAGTACCGCCCTTCCGACAGTGCGGCGCTCCCTCAGTACCGCCCCTCCGACAGTGCGGCGCTCCCTCAGTACGGCCCCTCCGATAGTGTGGCGCTCCCTCAGTACTGCCCCTCCGACAGTGCGGCACTCCCTCAGTACCACCCCTCCGACAGTGCGGCGCTCCCTCAGTACTGCCCCTCCGACAGTGCGGCGCTCCCTCAGTGCCGCCCCTCCGACAGTGCGGCGCTCCCTCAGTACTGCCCCTCCGACAGTGCGGTGCGCCCTCAGTACTGCCCCTCCGAAAGTGCGGCGCTCCCTCAGTACCGCCCCTCCGACAGTGCGGCGCTCCCTCAGTACCGCCCCTCCGACAGTGCGGCGCTCCCTCAGTACTGCCCCTCCGACAGTGTGGCGCTCCCTGAGCACTGGCACTGGGGGAGGGTCGGGCCTGGATTGTAGGCCTGAGTCTCTTGAGTGGGGACTTGAACCCACGACCTTCTGACTCAGAGACAAGAGTGAACATAAGAACATAAGAAATAGGAGCAGGAGTAGGCCATTTGGCCCCTCAAGCCTGCTCCGCCATTCAATACGATCATGTCTGATCTTCTACCTCATCTCCACTTTCCTGCACTATCGCCATAGCCCTTGATTCCCTTAATATTCAAAAATCTATTTATACACTAGGAGCCCCACCCAATTTACAAGTGATGTCTCAGGTCCCCTCCTCCTGGTGATTAGCGCCTAATCAAGATATACACTTACAGCTGACTAAGTTACCTGTCAGCTCCTGTTAATAACCATTTTTAAAGTCGTAGGATAAAGTCCACATCTTGAACTAAATTTCACTTTTTACAGCTTCTACTTGCCCAATACTTAGAATCGTAGAGTCATAACGGCACAGAAGGAGGCCATTCGGCCCATCCAGTCTGTGCCGGCTCTCTGTAGAGCGATCCAGTCAGGCCCATTCCCCCCGCTCTATCCCCGTAGCCCTGCAGGTTTATTTCCCTCGAGGGCCTATCCCGTCTCCCCTTGAAAACATCGAGTGTCTCCGCTTCCACCACTTCCCTCGGCAGCGAGTTCCAGGGGGCAGCACGGTGGCATAGTGGTTAGCACTGTTGCCTCACAGCGCCAGGGACCCGGGTTCGAATCCGGCCTCGGGTGACTGTCTGTGTGGAGTTTGCACATTCTCCCCGTGTTTGCGTGGGTTTCCTCCGGGTGCTCCGGTTTCCTCCCACAGTCCAAAGATGTGCGGGTTAGGTTGATTGGCTATGATAAATTGACCCTTAGTGTTAGGGGGATTAAATACGTGGGGTTACGGGGATAGGGTGGGATATGTGTCGGTGCAGGCCCGATGGGCCGAAATGGCCTCTATCTGCACTGTGGGGTTTCTGTGATTCTGTGATTCTCACCACTCGCTGCGTAAAAAGGTTTTTCCTCACATCCCCCCCTGTATCTCTTGCCCCAAAACCTTCAATCTGTGTCCCGTAATCCTTGTACCGTCAACTAGTGGGAACAGCCTTTCCCCCTCTAGCCTATCCAAACCCGTCATAATCTTGTACACCTCGGTCAAATCACCCCTCAACCTCCTTTGCTCTAATGAAAACAAATCCAGCTTCTCCAACCTGTCCTTGTAGCTAAGATCCCCCCATCCCCGGAACCATTCTGGGAAATCTCCTCCGCACCCTCTCAAGGGCCTTCACATCCTTCCTAAAGTGCGGTGACAAGAACTGGACGCAATACTCCAGTTGTGGCCTCACCAGCACTTTATAAAGCTTCAGCATAACTTCTCTACTTTTGTACTCAATGGGGGGAAAAACTGGGTTGCTTTGCACCTCCCGTTAGTGCCCTAAGAGGGCGCTAACGGGGCGCAAAGCAACTAGCGCCCGGGCGCGGCGCCGCCCGCGCTTCCCGTCAAATTCAGCGGGAGGTTAGGGGTGGCGCTAACCGATAACCAGCTGGGCCCCGGGTCGCGCTGCGCAGAGCCCCTCCCCTTTAAGAAGGGGAGGAAGGCCTGTAATACGGCGGCACGTAGCGCCGCGATATTGACTCGCAGCGCCCCAAGAGGGATGAAGCGCCCCGCTTCCCTCTTGGGGCGCAACCACTCAATTTCCGGTGGGGGGGGGGGCGCTAATTTTTCCGGGGCGCTAAAAGTAGCGTCCCGGTGAAGTCAGCGCCCCAGACGGGGCGCTACTCAATTTTTAGCCCACTACCTCTATTTATGAAGTCCAAGACCCCACTCTTGCTGGAAATTCCCAAATAGTCCCCTCCGCTTAAGCCCACTCCGTGCAGACCGCTCTGTGCTCTGCAGAAATGTTAACCTTTATACACTACAGGGGAAAAATTCCGTTGTTTGCGCCTCCCATTAGCGCCTCAAGATGGCGCTAATGGGGCGCAAAGCAACTAGCGCCCGGGCACGGCAATGTTTGCGCCGCTCGCGAAATGGACCAGACATTTTGCGGCGGCGCTAAACACTACCACCACGATCTCCTGTGCCGGCAGATCGTGGCGTCAGTCGAGTGCGCAACGCCCCGGACCGGATTTGAGTGGTGCCCCCCCCCTGCCTTTCCGCCTGCCGCTAGCAACGACAGGTTGAGGGGAGTGTTTTGCAGTCGGGCAGGGACTGGGGGAGCGCTATTTAAAGGCGACCACTTCCTGCCTTTTTTTGTCGGTGACAGTTTTGCACCACGCATTCTGAGAGAGAGAGAGAGACTTCTGGAGAGATTCAACGCTGTGTGAAGGGGTTTTGGGTACTGAGCAGCACTTTGCAGGTTCATTTTGATTTGACCTTGTATCGATTTAGAAGAGACTGTGGGGGCTGCACTCTGAGCTCTTTCCCTCGGACCTCTCCATTGTTCTTTCCAGCAGATTTGATGTACAGGTCTCTCCAGGCCGAGATTCAAGGCTACAATGAGCAGGATGTGGATGGAGAGCGAGATTGACCCTCCCCTTTAAGAACTGGCCGGCGCCAGTGTGTCTGTGTTCCATCGCTGACTGACATCACATGAGCTTCGCCCGCGCTCTGAGGTAGCGCCTCGCTCCTCGGCGTTAGCGCCTTAAGACAGGTGTGTAGCGCCTGATTTAGCGCTCCAATCATCTCCAGGGGCGATAGATGTCAAGTTTGATGTCAGAGGCAATAATTAGCGCCAGGCGCTAAATTTTGTGTACGGCCGATAATGGCACCCTAAACGGGGCGATACTGAATTTTTCCCTCTAGGAGCCCCACCCAATTTACAAGTGATGTCTCCTGGTGATTAGCGCTTAATCGAGACAAACGCTTAAAGCTGATTGTGTAGCGAATCGTGTGCGTCGCCACTAAATAATTGAGTTCGACTTCGACGAACTATAAATAAGTTGTTTATTTACAGGAACAGGTTAAATACAACAGGTAAGATGGCAGGTAAGATGGCTGACTGTAGGAGCACCGTAGTGTAGGTCTTTCCCCAGCGGGGACGCCACGAGGACTGAGTTCGCAGTCCTGTGGAGAGCGTGATGACGCCATCGCGTTTGTGTTGTGACGTCATCACCTTGTTTGCGTTTCCCGCGCTCAGGGCGTCAGGTGATGCGCGTCGTTGCGTCGCTGGCCGTTGAGGCCGAAGTCGCGAGCGCGGGAGCGGGAGGCCAGGCCGAGCCGGTGCTTGCCGCGGGAGCGGAAGATCGCGTCGCTCCCGTCGGCTGGCCGATGCGGCCGAAGTCGCGAGGCCGGGCTGTGCCGGCGGCCGTCCTGGAAGGCCGAGTCGGGCCGACGGCTGCCGCACGTACGTCACGTGGTATGTGACGTGACCTCAGTGTGCTATGGCGCGTCTTAAAGGGGCAATGGCCCAAACAGGTAGGTTAAAGGGGCAACGGCCCAAACAGGTAAGTTATACATACAGTAAGGTAAGTTAAAGGGAATTATGTATCTCAATGTAAGGGACAACCGGTGGTGCCGACACAATTGACAGTTATCCGCAGCTTCTGTTGATAACTGTTTATAAAGTTCTAGGTTTAAATCAAAATGGTCAACTAAACTGCACATTTTACAGCTTCAACTTGCACAATACGTATCAGAAATTCCCACTCTTTCTAAATTCCCAAATAGAGCACTCAGTTCAAGTCTGTTTAATCCCGCTCGGTCCAGAGAGTCCCGCTCAGGCCTGGCTGTCACCTATATACAATATATTCTTAAAAATTGAAGCTTGCTCTACACTGTCCCCATCAAACACTCCCAGGGCAGGTACAGCACGGGTTAGATACAGAGTAAAGCTCCCTCTACACTGTCCCATCAAACACTCCCAGGGCAGGTACAGCACGGGGTTAGATACAGAGTAAAGCTCCCTCTACACTGTCCCATCAAACACTCCCAGGGCAGGTACAGCACGGGTTAGATACAGAGTAAAGCTCCCTCTACTCTGTCCCATCAAACACTCCCTGGGCAGGTACAGCACGGGGTTAGATACAGAGTAAAGCTCCCTCTACACTGTCCCATCAAACACTCCCAGGGCAGGTACAGCACGGGTTAGATACAGAGTAAAGCTCCCTCTACACTGTCCCCATCAAACACTCCCAGGGCAGGTACAGCACGGGTTAGATACAGAGTAAAGCTCCCTCTACACTGTCCCATCAAACACTCCCAGGGCAGGTACAGCACGGGTTAGATACAGAGTAAAGCTCCCTCTACACTGTCCCATCAAACACTCCCAGGGCAGGTACAGCACGGGGTTAGATACAGAGTAATGCTCCCTCTACACTGCCCCATCAAACACTCCCAGGGCAGGTACAGCACGGGTTAGATACAGAGTAAAGCTCCCTCTACACTGTCCCCATCAAACACTCCCAGGGCAGGTACAGCACGGGTTAGATACAGAGTAAAGCTCCCTCTACACTGTCCCCATCAAACACTCCCAGGGCAGGTACAGCACGGGTTAGATACAGAGTAAAGCTCCCTCTACACTGTCCCATCAAACACTCCCAGGGCAGGTACAGCACGGGTTAGATACAGAGTAAAGATCCCTCTACACTGTCCCATCAAACACTCCCAGGGCGGGTACAGCACGGGTTAGATACAGAGTAAAGCTCCCTCTACACTGTCCCATCAAACACTCCCAGGGCAGGTACAGCACGGGTTAGATACAGAGTAAAGATCCCTCTACACTGTCCCATCAAACACTCCCAGGGCGGGTACAGCACGGGTTAGATACAGAGTAAACCTCCCTCTACACTGTCCCATCAAACACTCCCAGGGCAGGTACAGCACGGGTTAGATACAGAGCAATCACACGAGGATGTGGAAGGGGATAGAATCTAAAATGTTTGAATTTTGTGGAATGTGACGTGAATTTGTGTGAGCTCATCTTGTTGTAATAGTTTCCTTTAACAGCAGGTGGCAGTGCTGTACCAGAATTACCAAGACTGCAGTGAATATTCAACATTAGGTTATTGATAGAACACTGCGGTTTAGTGAAAACACTTCATCCATTGGCTGATCACCCGAGAGGGCAGACGGGGCCTCAGTTTAATGACTCATCCCGAAAGATGCCCCTCCGACAGTGCAGCGCTCCCTCAGTACCGCCCTCCGAGAGTGTGGCGCTCCCTCAGTACTGCCCCTCCGACAGTGCGGCGCTCCCTCAGTACCGCCCCTCCGACAGTGCGGCACTCCCTCAGTACTACCCTTCCGACAGTGCGGCGCTCCCTCAGTACCACGCCTCCGACAGTGCGGCGCTCCCTCAGTACCGCCCCTCCGACAGTGTGGCGCTCCCTCAGTACCGCCCCTCCGACAGTGCGGCGCTCCCTCAGTAGAACATCACTAAAACAGATGATCCGGTCATTTATCACATTGCTGTTTGTGGGAGCTTGCTGTGCGCAGATTGGCTGCCGCGTTTCCTACATTATAACAGTGACCACACTTCAAAAAAAGGTCCTTCATTGGCTGTGAAGAGCTTTGGGACGTCCTGAGGTGGTGAAAGGCGGTGGGGAGATGGGAGTCTTTCTTTTTTTAATGCTGCGCTGGGTTTTGGAGCCAGCGCATGTAGCATTCCCTGGCCCACTGGCCGGATCAAGAGAGAATCACAGGAGGAGGAGGCCATTCGGCCCCTCGAGCCCGCTCCGCCATTTACTGAGACCATGGCTGATCATCCAAATTCAGTACCCTGTCCCTGCTTTCTCCCCATATCCCTTGATCCCTTTAGCCTTAAGAAATATATCCAACTCCTTCTTGAATATATTTAATGAATTGGCCTCCACTGCCTTCTGTGGTAGAGAATTCCACAGGTTCACCACTCTCTGGGTGAAGAAATTCCTCCTCATCTCTGTCCTAAATGGCTTACCCCTTACCCTTAGACTGTGACCCCTGGTTCTGGACTCCCCCGACCATCAGGAACATCCTTCCTGCATCTAGTCTGTCTAGTCCTGTTAGAATTTTATAATGAAATGCTTGACTTGAGTCCCCTGTCTCTCTTATTAAAGCTCGACCCCGAACGCCACAATAAAGTCTGCAGCTTACCGCGCTGACTCTCGCCAACAGGCAGGGCTGGTTTTGAGGAGGGGACTGAGAATAAAATAAGGGCAACAGCACCGCCCACGGGCAGCAAGCTGGCATTGCAGCCCAACCACCTCGCGACCCCGCGCGCAGAATCGCGACATCGCACGTGGGCAACGTGAGAAACAGCAGCAGGAGGAGGCCCTTCGGCCCGCTCGAGCCCGCTCCGCCCTTCGGCGAGATCGGGGCCCATCTCTGATCTTCTTCCCGCCCCGATCCCTGGATTCCCCTGGAGTCCAGAAATCTCTCGATCTCGGCCTTGAATAGACTCAACGACTGAGCCTCCACAGCCCTCTGGGGCAGAGAATTCCAAAGATTCACCGCCCTCCGAGTGAAGAAATTCCTCCTCATCTCAGTCCAAAATGGCCGACCCCTTATCCTGAGACTGTGACCCCTGGTTCTGGACTCTCCAGCCAGGGGGGAAACAGCCTCTCAGCATCTACCCTGTCAATCCCCCTCAGAATCTTATATGTTTCAATGAGATCACCTCTCATTCTTCTAAACTCTAGAGAATATAGGCCTAGTCTACTCAATCTGTCTTCATAGGACAATCCCCCCATCCCAGGAACCAGTCTGGTGAACCTTCGTTGCGCTCCCTCTTATGGCAAGTATATCCTTCCTTAGGTGGTTGGATCCCAGGTCAGGAGAGGATCGGTGAGGAGCTTGGTTGTGATTCCTCCCATGGGAGAATAGACTCGGGGGGTGGAGAGGGGGTGGGGGGCGCGAGGTGCTAGCCTCACCCATGGGAGAATGGCCTGTTGGGTGAGATACCAGAGGATTGCCTGTACCCCTATTAAGTTCATTGTGATACCCCCATGGTTGAATAGACTTGAGGGTGGTTGGGGGGGGCCGGGGGCTTGGGGCTCGGCTCAGACATGGAGAATGGCCTGTTGGGTCAGATACCCAAGGATTTCCTGTAACCCCCCCCCCACATCAAGTCAGTTGCGAACACCCCATGGTTGAATATCTTCTATGTTTCTATGAATAGACTCAATGACTGAGCCTCCACAGCCCTCTGGGGCAGAGAATTCCAAAGACTCACCGCCCTCTGAGTGAAGAAATTCCTCCTCATCTCAGTCCAAAATGGCCGAGCCCTTATCCTGAGACTGTGACCCCTGGTTCTAGACTCTCCAGCCAGGGGGGAAACAGCCTCTCAGCATCTACCCTGTCAATCCCCCTCAGAATCTTATATGTTTCAATGAGATCACCTCTCATTCTTCTAAACTCCAGAGAGTATCGGCCTAGTCTACTCAATCTCTCCTCATAGGACAATCCCCCCCATCCCAGGAACCAGTCTAGTGAACCCTCGCTGCACTCCCTCTATGGCAAGGATATCCTTCCTTAGGTAAGGAGACCAAAACTGCGCACAATACTTCAGGTGTGGTCTCACCAGGGCCCTGGACAATTGTCACCTATGAGGGAGGCCATTTGGCCCATCCTGATCAATCTGACCCGACACTCTCTCCATTACAGAATCCAGTTGTTTCGAAACATGTCGGCCGTGGCTCAGCGCGTCTCGCTCTCGCCTCGGAGTCAGAAGGTCGTGTGTTCGAGCCCCCCACCCCAGAGGCTCGAGCCCTGTAATCCAGGCCCGACACTCTCCCCCGGTGCCAGTACTGAGGGAACGCCGCACTGTCGGAGGGGCGGTACTGAGGGAGCGCCGCACTGTCGGAGGGGCGGTACTGAGGGAGCGCCGCACTGTCGGAGGGGCGATACTGCGGGAACGCCGCACTGTCGGAGAGGCGGTACTGAGGGAACGCCGCACCGTCGGAGGGGCGGGTACTGAGGGAGCGCCGCACTGTCGGAGGGGCGGTACTGAGGGAGCGCCGCACCGTCGGAGGGGCGGTACTGAGGGAGCCCCGCACTGTCGGAGGGGCGGTACTGAGGGAGCGCCGCACTGTCGGAGGGGTGGTACTGAGGGAGCGCCGCACTGTCGGAGGGGCGGCACTGAGGGAGCGCCACACTGTCGGAGCGGCAGTACTGAGGGAGCACCGCACTGTCGGAGGGGCGGGTACTGAGGGAGCCCCGCACTGTCGGAGCGGCGGTACTGAGGGAGCACCGCACTGTCGGAGGGGCGGTACTGAGGGAGCCCTGCACCGTCGGAGGGGCGGTACTGAGGGAGCGCCGCACTGTCGGAGGGGCGGTACTGAGGGAGCGCCGCACTGTCGGAGGGGCGGTACTGAGGGAGCGCCGCACTGTCGGAGGGGCGGTACTGAGGGAGCGCCGCACTGTCGGCGGGGCGGCACTGAGGGAGCGCCGCACTGTCGGAGGGGCGGTACTGAGGGAGCGCCGCACTGTCGGAGGGGCGGCACTGAGGGAGCACCGCACTGTCAGAGGGGCGGTACTGAGGGAGCGCTGCACTGTCGGAGGGGCGGCACTGAGGGAGCACCGCACTGTCGGAGGGGCGGTGCTGAGGGAGTGCTGCACTGTCGGAGGGGTACTGAGGGAGCGCCGCACTGTCGGAGGGGCAGTACTGAGGGAGCGCCGCACTGTCGGAGGGGCGGTACTGAGGGAGCGCCGCACTGTCGGCGGGGCGGCACTGAGGGAGCGCCGCACTGTCAGAGGGGCGGTACTGAGGGAGCGCCGCACTGTCAGAGGGGCGGTACTGAGGGAGCGCCGCACTGTCGGAGGGGCGGCACTGAGGTAGCGCCGCACTGTCAGAGGGGCAGTACTGAGGGAGCACCGCACTGTCAGAGGGGCGGTACTGAGGGAGCGCCGCACTGTCGGAGGGGCGGCACTGAGGTAGCGCCGCACTGTCAGAGGGGCAGTACTGAGGTAGCACCGCACTGTCGGAGGGGCAGTACTGAGGGAGCGCCGCACTGTCGGAGGGGCGGTACTGAGGGAGCGCCGCACTGTCAGAGGGGCGGTACTGAGGGAGCGCCGCACTGTCGGAGGGGCGGTACTGAGGGAGCGCCGCACTGTCGGAGGGACAGTACTGAGGGAGCGCCGCACTGTCGGAGGGGCGGTACTGAGGGAGCGCCGCACTGTCAGAGGGGCGGCACTGAGGGAGCACCGCACTGTCGGAGGGGCGGTACTGAGGGAGCGCCGCACTGTCGGAGGGGCGGTACTGAGGGAGCGCTGCACTGTCGGAGGGGCAGTACTGAGGGAGCACCGCACTGTCTGAGGGGCGGTACTGAGGGAACGTCTCAGAAAGCGCTTCTTCACACAAAGGCCACGCTCCCTCAGTACTGCCCCTCCGACAGCCCCCTTGTTCTGGACTCCCCCCCCCCCCCACCAGAGGAAATAGTTTCTCTCTCGATCGACCCGATCGGATCCTTTAATCGTCTCAAACACCTCGATCAGATCACCCCCTTAATCTTCTACACTCGAGGGAACACAAGCCCAGTCTGTGCAACCTGTCCCCGGAATTTAACCCTTTTAACCCCCGGGTATCGTTCTGGTGAATCTGTGCAGCCCCCCCGCTCCGAGTCCGAGATAGCGTTCCTGAGGTGCGGGGCCCTGAACTGAACACAGTTACTCCAGAGAGAGTCTAACCAGAGCTCGGTACAGCTGTAATGTAACTTCCAGCCCTTTGTATTTGGATTGCTTGCGTCTTGCACTGGTCATGTGTGTGTGTGTGTTTGTGTGTGTGGTGAGGTGCGGAGTATGGGGGCTGCAGATGCAGGAGAGGCCCCCTTACCCCTAACTCCAAGATCCCCCCCTGCCATCCACCCACCTCGGTCTGATAAACATGGTCGGAAAAATCTGTCAGCTTAAAGATTAACAGTCGGGAGAGAGAGGGAAAAAACCTTGGAGCCTTTCAGCTCCTTAGCATAAACAGCTCCCGCGCCTTCCTAAGGAGGAGGTAGCGAGCGAGAGAGAGAGAGAGAGAAAGAGCAGACTAGCTGGGAGGAGGGGAGCGAGCCAGAGAGAGAATAGCACGCATCCAGGGGCGGGAGGCAAGGAGCCAGAGGGGGGGGGGGACGGGGTGGGGGCGGGTGGCTGGGGAGGGGGGCAATGTATTTTGAATGAGCGAGTGAGCGAGATTGAGTGCTCAAAGCATTGGCACAGCGAGAGCGGGAGAGAGTGTGTGCGAGAGAGAGAGACAGAGACACACACACACACAGAGATATCCACAGATAGCTAGTTGGCTGTCGGTAAGTGGAGGCATTTGATTAACGAGCCGGTGAACTGTTCTGTCTTTTCTTAAAGGGGGAACCCCGCCACCTCTGTCGGGCGTTGAGTGAAGATCTTCAGCAAAGATCGTTATATACGGGATGGATAAAGGGGCTGGGATTGGCTGCAAGGCTGCGAAGAGGGAGTGCGGACTGCCAGCGATCAGATATTATCCGCCAGTCTCCCTTCGCCCCGCTCCCCTCTCATTCCCCTCCCAATTCTGCTCTCTCACCCACCTTCTTCATTCTTCAATCTCCGCGGACTCTGGCCCCCCCCGCCTCGGCCTCGCCGGGCTAGCGGGCCATTCGGGGGCAGGCGCAGGAATCGCCAGCGTGGGGCAAGAGGCGACGCTCCCGGTCGAATTGCGGACCGTGCCCCGAGCGGGCGCCGGCTGGGATTCGAAGGCGCTGGGCGGCTGGGGACCGGCGAAAGAAGGGGAGGGGGCCCCGGGGAACGAGCGTGCGAGAGAGCGAGAGAGCGCACAATTATTCACACGTTAATTGACCAGCGTGCAGCCGGGATTGTGTGTTGGCTGGGGTATGGATTTGAACATGTCTGAGAGAGAGAGTCGGTGAGTGTGAGTGTGTGAATGTGTGTGAGTGAGTGTGTGTGAGTGTGTGTGTGAGTGTGAGTATGTGTGTGTGAGGATGTGAGTATGTGTGAGTGCGTGTGAGTTTGTGAGTGTGTGTGTGAGTGTGAGTGTGTGAGTGTGTGTGTGAGTGTGTGTGTGTGTGAGTGTGTCTGAGTGTGAGTGTGTCTGAGTGTGTGTGAGTTTGTGTGAGTATGTGTGTGAGTGTGTGTGAGTGTGAGTGTATGTGAGTGTGTGTGAGAGTGTGAGTGTGTGTGAGTATGAGTGTGTGTGAGTATGAGTGTGTGTGAGTGTGAGTGTGTGTGAGTTTGTGTGTGTGTTGGTGTGTGTGAGTGTGAGTGTGCGAGTGTGAGACAGTGCGGCGCTCCCTCAGTACCGCCCCTCCGACAGTGCGGCGCTCCCTCAGTACCGACCCCCCGACAGTGCGCCGCTCCCTCGGTACCGCCCCTCCGACAGTGCGGCGCTCCCTCAGCACTGCCCCTCCGACAGTGCGGCGCTCCCTCAGTACCGCCCCTCCGACAGTGCGGCGCTCCCTCAGTACCGCCCCTCCGACACTGCGGCGCTCCCTCAGTACCGCCCCTCCGACAGTGCGGCGCTCCCTCAGTACTGCCCCTCCGACAGTGCGCCGCTCCCTCAGTACCGCCCCTCCGACAGTGCGGCGCTCCCTCAGTACCGCCCCTCCGACAGTGCGGCGCTCCCTCAGTACCGCCCCTCCGACAGTGCGGCGCTCCCTCAGTACTGGCACTGGGGGAGTGTCGGGCCTGGATTATGGGGCTCGAGTCTCTGGAGTGGGGGCTTGAACCCATGACCTTCTGACTCGGAGACGAGAGTGAGACCCACTGAGTCACGGCCGACGGCGGGAATCGAACTCACCCCGTGTTTACTTAACACCAATTAGGCTTTACGGCGTTAAAGGGGCATACACCTGCTGGACTTTAGCAGCAGAATGATGCCTCGTGGCGTCATGTTCTTGACGTTCCACCAGACGTTAGCGCGTAAACGTTTTAAGGCCTGTCCGTCTCCCCCAAGCACCGCGGGCGACTTTCTGTGTGCCTTTCTTTTTTTTAGAAAGCCAGTCATTTCCCGCTTCTTTTTTTATGACCCGGAGCAGCGTGTGCCCTCTGGAGGATTCTGGGAGCCCGCTGACCGAAATGACGCTGGAAAAGGGATGGATCAAGAAGACGGAAGATATCTCGGCCCTTTATGTCATCAAGGAGAAGCTGGGCACGTGAGTGCGGCCCTCGTTGGGGCAGGGGGAGTGGAGGGTGGAGAGACGGCGGGGGGAGAGAGAGAGGTGGGGGAGAGAGAGGGGGGAGAGAGAGAGAGAGAGAGGGGGGGAGAGAGAGACGGGGGAGAGAGAGGTGGGGGGAGAGAGAGAGACTGGGAGAGAGAGAGAGACTGAGAGAGAGAGAGAGACTGGGGGAGAGAGAGAGAGAGGGGGGAGAGAGAGAGAGAGAGGGGGAGAGAGAGAGAGAGGGGGAGAGAGAGAGAGAGGGGGGAGAGAGAGAGGTGGGGGGGAGAGAGAGAGGTGGGGGGAGAGAGAGAGAGAGAGAGAGAGAGAGAGGTGGGGAGAGAGAGAGAGAGAGAGGGTACCCAACAAATGTCAAATCGATTGACACCTACAGAATGTTGGAAAACTGTACCTTTTTGCTATGTAAGCTTTGGCAATATGGTTCTCTGTAAACTTTCATGCCAATAAAGCATTTGAATTGAAATTGAACTAAATTGAATTGAATTGAATTGAGAGGGGGAGAGAGAGAGAGAGGGGGAGAGAGAGAGAGAGGTGGGGAGAGAGAGAGAGACGGGGGAGAGAGAGACGGGAGAGGGAGAATGTATATTTATACACTCAGGGATATACCTGTTTATACACTGTATGAATAGAACTGCGTTTATGTGGTAAACCATTAAATGTATTTTGATGCTTTGGCAACATAAGATGTAACTTATCATGCCAATAAAGCGATTTGAATTGTGAATTGTGAATTGGGAGAGAGAGAGAGGGGGGAGAGAGAGAGAGAGGTGGGGAGAGAGAGAGAGAGAGGGGGGGAGAGAGACGGGGAGAGGAGAGAGAGAAAGGGGGGGAGAGAGAGAGGGGGGGAGAGAGAGGGAGAGAGAGAACGGGGAGAGAGAGAGAGGGGGGAGAGAGAGAGAGAGGGGGAGAGAGAGAGAGGGGGGGAGAGAGAGAGTGAGAGAGACGGGGGGGAGAGAGAGAGACTGGGGGAGGGAGAGAGAGAGAGACTGGGGGAGAGAGAGAGAGAGAGAGACTGGGGGAGAGAGAGAGAGACTGGGGGGGAGAGAGAGAGAGAGAGACTGGGGGGAGAGAGAGAGGACTGGGGGAGAGAGAGAGAGAGAGACTGGGGGAGAGAGAGAGACTGGGGGAGAGAGAGAGAGACCGGGAGAGAGAGAGCGAGAGAGACTGGGGAGAGAGAGAGAGACTGGGGAGAGAGAGAGAGAAACTGGGGGAGAGAGAGAGAGACTGGGGGAGAGAGAGAGTGAGAGAGACTGGGGGGGAGAGAGAGAGAGAGACTGGGGGAGAGAGAGAGCAAGAGAGACTGGGGGAGAGAGAGAGAGACTGGGGGAGAGAGAGAGAGACTGGGGGAGAGAGAGAGACTGGGGGAGAGAGAGAGACTGGGGGAGAGAGAGACTGGGGGGGAGAGAGAGAGACTGGGGGAGAGAGAGAGAGAGACTGGGGGAGAGAGAGAGAGAGACTGGGGGAGAGAGAGAGAGAGACTGGGGGAGAGAGAGAGAGACTGGGGGAGAGAGGGAGAGAGAGAGACTGGGGGAGAGAGAGGGAGAGACTGGGGGAGAGAGAGAGAGAGAGACGGGGAGAGAGAGAGAGACTGGGGGAGAGAGAGAGAGACTGGGGGAGAGAGAGAGAGAGACTGGGGGAGAGAGAGAGAGAGAGAGACTGGGGGAGAGAGAGAGACTGGGGGAGAGAGAGAGACTGGGGGGAGAGAGAGCAAGAGAGACTGGGGGGAGAGAGAGAGAGAGACTGGGGAAGAGAGAGAGCGAGAGAGACTGGGGGAGAGAGAGAGCGAGAGAGACTGGGGGGGAGAGAGAGAGAGAGACTGGGGGGAGAGAGAGAGAGACGGGGGGAGAGAGAGAGAGAGACTGGGGGAGAGAGTGAGAGAGACTGGGGGAGAGAGAGAGAGAGACTGGGGGAGAGAGAGCGAGAGAGACTGGGGGGATAGAGAGAGAGAGACTGGGGGAGAGAGAAAGAGACTGGGGGAGAGAGAGAGAGACTGGGGGGAGAGAGAGAGAGAGACTGGGGGAGAGAGAGAGAGAGGGAGACTGGGAGAGAGAGAGAGAGAGACTCGGGGAGAGAGAGAGAGACTGGGGGAGAGAGAGAGACTGGGGGGGAGAGAGAGACTGGGGGAGAGAGAGAGACTGGGGGAGAGAGAGGGAGAGACTGGGGGAGAGAGAGAGACTGGGGAGAGAGAGAGAGAGACTGGGGGAGAGAGAGAGAGACGGGGAGAGAGAGAGAGAGACTGGGGGAGAGAGAGAGACTGGGGGAGAGAGAGGGGAGGGGAGAGTGTAATGATATCAGCAAATAGAGATGGTATTTGCCTGTTCGATTATGATGCCTTACCAGCATGATTGCATGTATTGATTGCTTGTGCCTGACCAGCAGAGGTCATGTGACCGAGACAAGCAAGGCAGTTTAGTTTAGTTTCAGTTTCGTTCTAGATGCATCGCTAGCCTGATGTCTCCTGTAAATGCTGTTAAAGAGTTGAACAGACTTTATATTAAAACTCATTCTCTTTCATAAATGTCTCGTCATTGAACCCACAAAGAAATCAATACAGAGAGAGGGAGAGGGGAGGGGGAGAGAGAGAGGGGAGGGGGAGAGAGAGAGGGAGGGGGAGAGAGAGAGGGAGGGGGGAGAGAGAGAGAGGGAGGGGGAGAGAGAGAGAGGGAGGGGGAGAGAGGGAGGGGGAGAGAGAGAGAGAGAGGGAGGGGGAGAGAGAGAGGGGGGGAGAGAGAGAGGGAGGGGAGGGGAGGAGAGAGAGGGAGGGGGAGAGAGGGAGGGGAGGGGGGAGAGAGGGAGGGGAGGGGGGAGAGAGGGAGGGGAGGGGGGAGAGAGAGAGGGAGGGGGAGAGAGAGAGAGGGGAGGGGGAGAGAGAGAGGGGAGGGGAGAGAGAGAGGGGAGGGAGAGAGAGAGGGGAGGGGGCAGAGCGAGAGAGAGAGTACCAGGGAGAGGGTGACAGGAAAGGGGCGGAGAGAGGAAGGGAGACCGTGTGAGAGAGAGACACACACGGAGGGAGAGCTATCCTGGGCTGTCAGTAACAGCTTGTAACGATGGTTCAGTGGGTGAAGTCAGTGCTCAGGTGCTGGGCCACCCAGCCCAGGACAGCCCCGGGTCCCAGGCCTCAGGCTCGGGCCTTGTTGCCAACACACCGACCCAGCGCGCCAGGGCCTGTGGCAGCCGTCCGACCCCTCGCCAGGCTGGGCATTCGGCACCCGTCAGCCGGTGGGCTGCTTGACTGTGAAAGCATCACCGTAGCCCGGCACGATCCTGGTCTCTCCCACCGTCTCGGGATAAGGGGGTCGGGCCTTTAGGGCTGAGACGAGGAGGAATTTCTTCACTCGGAGGGAGGGCGGTGAATCTTTGTGGAATTCTCTCCCCCAGAGGGCTCAGTCGTTGAGTATATTCAAGGCCGGGACTGATCGATTTCTGGACTCCGGATCCAGGGATTAGCCACGATCTTGTTGAATGGCGGAGCAGGCTGGAGGGGCCGAATGGCCTCCTCCTGCTCCTATTTCTCATGTTCTTTTGTATAGGTCATAGAATCAAACAGCGCAGAAGGAGGCCATTCGGCCCATCGTACCTGTGCCGGCTGTTTGAAAGAGCTCTCCAATTAGCCCCACTCCTCCCCCCCGCTGCCTCTTTCCCCCGTAGCCCTTGCGACGCGTTGGCCGTTGAGCTCGGTGGCGTCTCGCCCCGGCTTGGCGCAGGCTGCCGTCTGGCCAGCCCAGGGCAAGAGATGGTTAAATACCGCCCGGCCCAGTGAAGGAAGGCTTGCTTTTTGAGTCCCTTTCTCCGCACAGCCCTGAAGCGAGGCGGCCTTGAAC
Source organism: Somniosus microcephalus (assembly GCF_052327205.1). Classification (NCBI taxonomy): domain Eukaryota; kingdom Metazoa; phylum Chordata; class Chondrichthyes; order Squaliformes; family Somniosidae; genus Somniosus; species Somniosus microcephalus. The sequence goes on from NW_028225185.1 coordinate 34,586,560, forward strand.
GGGCTTTGTCAAGCCGCGCTGGCATTGAGAAGGATTGAATCGGCGGCAGACAATGGCCACAAAGACTTACCTCCGCCCCCACCATCCCTCCCCCTCCCCGTGCCTGCTTTATTCTGCTCCACACTGCCAGTGTGTCGGAAGCTCAGAACGCTGACCCGCGCCCACTCCCACAGCTCCCTCACACAACTGTTCCAGCGCTCCGCACCCACTGCACCTCTTTCACTCTCTCTCTCTCTCTCTTTCTCTATCTCACTCTATCTCTCTCTCTATCTCTCTCTATCTCTCTCTCGATCTCTATCTCTCGCTCTCTCTCTCTATCTATCTCTCTATCTTATCTCTATAAATCTATCTCTATCGATATCTCTATCGATCTCTCTCTATCTCTCTCTCTATCTAGCTGTCTGTCTATCCATCTATCTATCTACACTGTCCCATCAGACATGCCCAGGGCAGGTACAGCACGGGTTAGATACAGAGTAAAGCTCCCTCTACACTGTCCCATCAAACACTCCCAGGGCAGGTACAGCACCGGTTAGATACAGAGTAAAGCTCCCTCTACACTGTCCCATCAAACACTCCCAGGGCAGGGACAGCACGGGTTAGATACAGAGTAAAGCTCCCTCTACACTGTCCCCATCAAACACTCCCAGGGCAGGTACAGCATGGGTTAGATACAGAGTAAAGCTCCCTCTACACTGTCCCATCAAACACTCCCAGGGCAGGTACAGCACGGGTTAGATACAGAGTAAAGCTCCCTCTACACTGTCCCCATCAAACACTCCCAGGGCAGGTACAGCACGGGTTAGATACAGAGTAAAGCTCCCTCGACACTGTCCCATCAAACACTCCCAGGGCAGGTACAGCACGGGTTAGATACAGAGTAAGGCTCCCTCTACACTGTCCCCATCAAACACTCCCAGGGCAGGTACAGCACGGGTTAGATACAGAGTAAAGCTCCCTCTACACTGTCCCCATCAAACACTCCCAGGGCAGGTACAGCATGGGTTAGATACAGAGTAAAGCTCCCTCTACACTGTCCCATCAAACACTCCCAGGGCAGGTACAGCACGGGTTAGATACAGAGTAAAGCTCCCTCTACACTGTCCCCATCAAACACTCCCAGGGCAGGTACAGCACGGGTTAGATACAGAGTAAAGCTCCCTCTACACTGTCCCATCAAACACTCCCAGGGCAGGTACAGCACGGGTTAGATACAGAGTAAAGCTCCCTCTACACTGTCCCCATCAAACACTCCCAGGGCAGGTACAGCACGGGTTAGATACAGAGTAAAGCTCCCTCTACACTGTCCCCATCAAACACTCCCAGGGCAGGTACAGCACGGGTTAGATACAGAGTAAAGCTCCCTCGACACTGTCCCCATCAAACACTCCCAGGGCAGGTACAGCACGGGTTAGATACAGAGTAAAGCTCCCTCTACACTGTCCCCATCAAATACTCCCAGGGCAGGTACAGCACCGGGTTAGATACAGAGTAAAGCTCCCTCTACACTGTCCCATCAAACACTCCCAGGGCAGGTACAGCACGGGGTTAGATACAGTGTAAAGCTCCCTCTACACTGTCCCCATCAAACACTCCCAGGGCAGGTACAGCATGGGTTAGATACAGAGTAAAGCTCCCTCTACACTGTCCCCATCAAATACTCCCAGGGCAGGTACAGCACGGGTTAGATACAGAGTAAAGCTCCCTCTACACTGTCCCCATCAAACACTCCCAGGGCAGGTACAGCACGGGTTAGATACAGAGTAAAGCTCCCTCTGCACTGTCCCCATCAAACACTCCCAGGGCAGGTACAGCACTGGTTAGATACAGAGTAAAGCTCCCTCTACACTGTCCCATCAAACACTCCCAGGGCAGGTACAGCACGGGTTAGATACAGAGTAAAGCTCCCTCTACACTGTCCCATCAAACACTCCCAGGGCAGGTACAGCACGGGGTTAGATACAGAGTAAAGCTCCCTCTACACTGTCCCATCAAACACTCCCAGGGCCTTTAACGTAGTAAAACGTCCCAAGGTGTTTCACAGGAGCGTAAATCAGACCCCGAGCCACATGAGGAGGTAATAGGGACAGGTGACCAAAAGCTGGGTCAAAGAGCAGCGTCTTAAAGGAGGAGAGGGAGAGGTGGAGAGGTTTAGGGAGGGAATTCCAGAGCTCGGGGCCCTGGCGCGGTCGTCAGTGGTGGAGCGATGGAAATCGGGGGGATGCGCGAGAGGCCAGAATTGGAGGAGCGCGGAGATCTGGGAGGGGCTGCGGGTGCTGGAGGAGGTCACAGAAGGAGGTGAGCAGAGGATTCCGTCCCAATAGTTTGGCCTTGGGCGTGAATCGGGTGCGGGGAGCGAGAGACTCGCCGCGCCATTCAGTCGCTCCATCGCTCCCGTTTTACCTCCGTGCATCCTGAGGTAAGAAAACTACTCGGCACTTGGTTAAACAAAGTTTTAATCAACTGTTTTACAACATGGAGGTCTGGTTGTGTCCTTCACTAGTTCCTGGTAAGAATGTCCTGTGCAAGCTGGGCCCGTGCCCGAGTATTTATACTCTCCCTGGACAGCGCCACCCGCAGGCCACTCAGTATTATTTCACAAGTCTTTCTTTATGAATGACTGACTCATGTCACCCATTCTACAGAATCTCTCATCATAGGACAACGCTGTTATCCCAGGAATCAATCTAGCGAACCTTCGTCGCACCTTATCTGAGGAAGGATGCTCTTGCCATGGAAGGAGTTCAGCGAAGATTCACCAGGCTGATACCTGGGATGGCAGGAATGACATATGAGGAGAGATTGGGTCGATTGGGCTTATACTCGCTGGAGTTTAGAAGAATGAGAGGGGATCTCATTGAAACTTATAAAATTCTAACAGGACTGGACAGACTAGATGCAGGAAGGATGTTCCCGATGGCGGGGGAGTCCAGAACCAGGGGTCACAGTCTAAGGATAAGGGGTAAGCCATTTAGGACAGAGATGAGGAGGAATTTCTTCACCCAGAGAGTGGTGAACCTGTGGAATTCTCTACCACAGAAGGCAGTAGAGGCCAATTCATTAAATATATTCAAGAAGGAGTTGGATATATTTCTTAAGGCTAAAGGGATCAAGGGATATGGGGAGAAGGCAGGGACAGGGTACTGAATTTGGATGATCAGCCATGATCTCATTGAATGGTGGAGCAGGCTCGAGGGGCCGAATGGCCTACTCCTGCTCCTATCTTCTATGTTTCTATGTTTCTATTCTACATAACCTCCCATCATAGGACAACGCTGTCATCCCAGGAATCAATCTAGCGAACCTTTGTTGCACCGCCTCCAAGGCAAGTATGTCCTTCCTCAGATAAGGAGACCAAAACTGTGCACAGTTCAGTTCTGGGCCCCCGCACCTCAGGAAGGATATATTGGCCTTGGAGTGGGGGCAGCGCAGGTTCACCAGGATGTTACTGGGGGCTAAAAGGGCTCAATTCAGAGGACAGGTAGTGTAGACTTGTCTTGCCTTCCTTTGAGATTGGTGTGAGGAGGCTCGTGTGGAGCAGAAAGACTGGCAAGGACCTGTTGGGCCGAATGGCCTGTTTCTGTGCTGTAGATTCCGCGTAATTGAGGGCTGATCTGATCGAAGAGTTTAAAGGATTCGATTAGGGAGGTAGGAAGGGTTTAGGAACAGGAGGCGGCCGTTCAGCCCCCCTCGAGCCTGTTACATTAGGAACAGGAGGAGGCCGTTCAGCCCCCTCGAGCCTGTTACATTAGGAAGAGGAGGAGGCCATTCAGCCCCTCGAGCCTGTTACATTGGGAACAGGAGGAGGCCGTTCAGCCCCCTCGAGCCTGTTACATTAGGAAGAGGAGGAGGCCATTCAGCCCCCTCGAGCCTGTTACATTGGGAACAGGAGGAGGCTGTTCAGCCCCCCTCGAGCCTGTTACATTAGGAACAGGAGGAGGCCGTTCAGCCCCCTCGAGCCTGTTACATTAGGAACAGGAGGAGGCCATTCAGCCCCCCTCGAGCCTGTTACATTAGGAACAGGAGGAGGCAATTCAGCCCCTCGAGCCTGTTACATTAGGAACAGGAGGAGGCCGTTCAGCCCCCTCGAGCCTGTTACATTAGGAACAGGAGGAGGCCATTCAGCCCCCCTCGAGCCTGTTACATTAGGAACAGGAGGAGGCCGTTCAGACCCCTCGAGCCTGTTACATTAGGACCAGGAAGAGGCCATTCTGTCCCCTCGAGCCTGTTACATTAGGAACAGGAGGAGGCCGTTCATCCCCTCGAGCCTGTTACATTAGGAACAGGAAGAGGCCATTCAGCCCCTCAAGCCTGTTACATTAGGAACAGGAGGAGGCCATTCAGCCCCTCGAGCCTGTTACATTAGGAACAGGAGGAGGCCGTTCATCCCCTTGAGCCTGTTACATTAGGAACAGGAGGAGGCCATTCAGCCCCTTGAGCCTGTTACATTAGGAACAGGAGGAGGCCGTTCAGCCCCTCGAGCCTGTTACATTAGGAACAGGAGGAGGCCGTTCAGCCCCCTCGAGCCTGTTACATTAGGAACAGGAGGAGGCCGTTCAGCCCCCTCGAGCCTGTTACATTAGGAACAGGAGGAGGCCATTCAGCCCATTCATTTCACGTCGCCGGTGCGGCGCCCCTTTAATCGCTCTTCCCTCTTTCCCCATTGCAGCGGCGCCTTCTCCGAAGTTCTGCTGGCCGAGGACCGGACGTCCAAGAGCCTGGTGGCCGTCAAGTGCATCGTCAAGAACGCCCTGCGCGGCAAGGAGGCCGCGGTGGAGAACGAGATCGCGGTGCTGCGCAAGTGAGTTGGTCGGCTGAAACGCCGGCGGCTTCGGTCCGGCGTCCGTCGGGTTACCGGGTGAGGGGGGGGTGCGGGGGGGTCAAAGCCCTCCTCAGGGGGACAATGCCAAGCCCTCGGGGCACGGTGCAGAGATAGTTGGGCCCTCCCTGGTTCCCCCGAGAAAGAAAGACTTGCATTTCTCCAGCACCTTTCACCACCTCAGGACGTCCCAAAGTGATTCACAGCCAATGAAGGACTTTTTTTGAAGTGTGGTCACTGTTGTAATGTGGGAAACGCGGCAGCCCATTTGCGCACAGCAAGCTCCCACAAACAGCAATGTGCTAAATGACCGGATCATCTGTTTTAGTGATGTTGGTTGAGGGATAAATATTGGCCCCAGGACACCGGGGAGAACTCCTCCCTGCTCTTCTTCCAATAGTGGCCGTGGGATCTTTTACATCCACCTGAGAGGGCAGACGGGGCCTCGGGTTTAACGTCTCATACCGAAAGACAGCACTTCCGACAGTGCGGCGCTCCCTCAGCACTGCCCCTCCTACAGTGCGGCGCTCCCTCAGTACCGCCCCTCCGACAGTGCGGCGTTCCCTCAGTACCGCCCCTCCGACAGTGCGGCGTTCCCTCAGTACTGCCCCTCCGACAGTGCGGCGCTCCCTCAGTACCGCCCCTCCGACAGTGCGGCGCTCCCACAGTACTGCCCCTCCGACAGTGCGGCGCTCCCTCAGTACCGCCCCTCCGACAGTGCGGCGCCCCCTCAGTACTGCCCCTCCGACAGTGCGGCGCTCCCTCAGTACCGCCCCTCCGACAGTGCGGCGCTCCCTCAGTACCGCCCCTCCGACAGTGCGGCGCTCCCTCAGTACTGCCCCTCCGACAGTGCGGTGCTCCCTCAGTACCGCCCCTCCGACAGTGCGGCGCTCCCTCAGTACCGCCCTTCCGACAGTGCGGCGCTCCCTCAGTACCGCCCCTCCGACAGTGCGGTGCTCCCTCAGTACCGCCCCTCCGACAGTGCGGCGCTCCCTCAGTACCGCCCCTCCGACAGTGCGGCGCTCCCTCAGTACCGCCCCTCCGACAGTGCGGCGCTCCCTCAGTCCTGCCCCTCTGACAGTGCGGCGCATTGATAGATATATTTCAGTGAGCGAGTGGTCTATCTATGGAACAGGCTGCTTAGGGAGACGGTGGAAGAAGTTAGCCTTAACAGGGTAGCTGCTGAGAGGCTGTTTCCCCCCTGGCTGGAGAGTCTAGAACCAGGGGTCACAGTCTCAGGATAAGGGGTCGGCCATTTTGGACTGAGATGAGGAGGAATTTCTTCACTCAGAGGGCGGTGAATCTTTGAAATTCTCTACCCCAGAGGGCTGTGGAGGCTCAGTCGTTGAGTATATTCAAGACTCCCATTATCGCTCGTGAAATTAACTAGACATTTTGCGGCGGCGGTAAACACTACGGCCACGATCTCCTGCGCCAGCAGATCGTGACGTCAGTCGAGCGCGCAACGCCCCGGTAGCGC
>NW_028225185.1:34597858-34660160 GCF_052327205.1 Somniosus microcephalus
AGAGAAAGGGAGAATGTGCAAGTGGTGGAGGGAGAGAGAGACAGACAAGGGGAAAGAGTGAGACAGAGAGAGAGAGCGACAACAACATGGATGACCCTGAGCCACATAAGGAGATATTGGGGACGGGTGACCAAAAGCTTGGTCAAAGAGGTCAATTTTAAGGAGCGTCTTAAAGGAGGAGAGAGAGAGGCGGAGAGGTTTAGGGAGGGAATTCCAGAGCTTAGGGGCCCTGGCGCGGTCGCCAACGGTGGAGTGATAGAAATCGGGGGGATGCGTGAGAGGCCAGAATTGGCGGAGCGCCGAGATCTGGGAGCGTTGTAGGGCCGGAGGATGTTACAGAGATAGGGAGCTGGGGGTGAGGAGGCCACGGAGGGATTTGAAAATGAGGATGAGAATTTTGAAATCGAGGCGTTGCTTAACTGGGAGCCAATGTAGGTCAGCGAGCACAGGGGGTGATGGATGAACGGGACAGGCGGAGGGACAGATAGAGGGAGAGAGACAAATATTGAGATAGATATAGAGATAGAGATGGAGACAGAGGAGTTGGGACTGAGGAAGAGAAAGAGATAAAGGGGCGGAGAGAGGAAGAGACAGAGCTAGAAATCACATTGAACATGTAACATAGAAAAACACTTTGCAGAAACGTAATCCAGACAAAAGTTGACATTGTGCCGAAGAAGGTGAGATTGGGAAAGAGAGAGAGAGATAGCGAGGGAAAGGAACAGCGATGGAGAGTGAGAAAGATACAGATAGAAAGTGAGAAAGAGAGACGGGGCGGTTGGGGTGGGGGTACCCCGTCAGCGTGCAGCTATACTGCTCGATGCGAGTGCACTCTCTGAGGGCCCGCCATTTTGTGTGCAGGGTGTCGGGAGGCGAGTTGTTTGACCGCATCATCGAGCGTGGCTTTTACACGGAGAGAGACGCCAGCAAACTGATTCAGCAGATTCTCGACGCTGTCCACTATCTTCACCAGCTGGGCATTGTACACCGAGATCTAAAGGTAGGGACGATGAGGTGGTGGGGCTGAGGGGCCGTGTCAGCCATGGCTCAGTGGGTAGCACACTCGCCTCCGAGTCAGAAGGTTGTGGATTCGAGTCCCCGCTCCAGAGACTTGAGCACAAAAATCTAGGCTGACGCTCCCAGTGCAGTAGAGGGAGCGCCGCACTGTTGGAGGGACGGTACTGAGGGAGTGCCGCACTGTCGGAGGGACGGTACTGAGGGAGTGCCGCACTGTCGAGGGGTGGTACTGAGGGAGCGCCGCACTGTCGGAGGGGTGGTACTGAGGCAGCGCTCCGACAGTGCGCCGCACTGTTGGAGGGACGGTACTGAGGGAGCGCCGCACTGTCGGAGGGGCGGTACTGAGGGAGCGCCGCACTGTCGGAGGGGCGGTACTGAGGGAGCGCCGCACTGTCGGAGGGGCGGTACTGAGGGAGCGCCGCACTGTCGGAGGGGCGGTACTGAGGGAGCGCCGCACTGTCGGAGGGGCGGTACTGAGGGAGCGCCGCACTGTCGGAGGGGCGGTACTGAGGGAGCTCCGCACTGTCGGAGGGGCAGTACTGAGGGAGCGCCACACTGTCGGAGGGGCGGTACTGAGGGAGCGCCGCATTGTCGGAGGGGCAGTACCAAGGGAGTGCCGCACTGTCGGAGGGGCAGTACTGAGGGAGCCAGGACTGTCGGAGGGGCAGTACTGAGGGAGCGCCGCACTGTCGGAGGGGCAGTACTGAGGGAGCACCGCACTGTCAGAGGGGCAGTACTGAGGGAGCGCCGCACTGTTGGAGGGGCGGTACTGAGGGAGCGCCGCACTGTCGGAGGGGCAGTACTGAGGGAGCGCCGCACTGTCGGAGGGGCGGTACTGAGGGAGCACCGCACTGTCGGAGGGGCAGTACTGAGGGAGCGCCGCACTGTCGGAGGGGCAGTACTGAGGGAGCGCCGCACTGTCAGAGGGGCGGTACTGAGGGAGCGCCGCACTGTCGGAGGGGCGGCACTGAGGGAGCGCCGCACTGTCGGAGGGGCGGTACTGAGGGAGCACCACACTGTCGGAGGTGCCGTCTTTCGGGATGAGACGTTAAACCTGAGGCCCCGTCTGCTCTCTCGGGTGGATGTAAAAGATCCCACGGCCACTGCTGGAAGAAGAGCAGGGGGGAGTTCTCCCCGGTGTCCTGGGGCCAATATTTATCCCACAACCAACATCACTAAAAACAGATGATCTGGTCATTATCACATTGCTGTTTGTGGGAGCTTGCTGTGCGCAAATTGGCTGCCGCGTTTCCTACATTACAACAGTGACCACACTTAAATAAAAGTCCTTCATTGGCTGTGAAGCGCTTTGGGACGTCCTGAGGTGATGAAAGGCGCTGGAGAACCTCTTTCTTTCCTTCAAACTGGTTTTACTTTCAAATTTACAGAGTAGGTATTGTGTCTCCTTTTGTTCTTATACTATAAATAATACAGACACTTTTAGCTCATTTTTAGTTACTGCTTTTACTTAGCTGTATTCCTGCTTTGTTACAGTGCTGCCGCATGGTGCGGAGTGATACAAGATGTCCGACGCTGCACTGTGCACTGCCCGTGCACAGTATGCCATATAGCAATATAACTACACCATACCAAAGTAGTTCCATTTAACGATGTGATACTATAACAATGTAACATCCCTCTTTCTCAAAAAACTAAAACATGAAATTTAACAATTTAAATTAACAAATATTATATCTAAACTATTATTATCAACTACAAAGAATCGTGAGTTTTTTTTTTATTCGCGATATCGCTCAGGTCGTTGGATGTTGTCCCTCCATCTTGTGGATTTGGTGGTGACCATTCCTCTCTGCGGTGTTTTGGTGTGTTCCGCTCTCGTTGTTGTTGTTGCTGTCGCCTTTGGAGTTGGAGTGTGCATGCTCGTGGTTGTTTGATTTGTAGCGCTTGTTTCTGGCATTGTGCTGCTTGTGGTAGCTGGTGTTGTCAATGTTGCTGATGTTGTCTGCTGCTTATCCAGTTCAGGTGAAGGTCTGATGTGGATTCTGTTCCGTCTGTATTGGTTACCAGGTTCAGTCTCTACAAAGTAGGATCTTGGAGTATAAGATTGTGAAGGGGTTGGATCGGGTGGATGCGGGGAGGATGTTCCCGATGATGGGTGAAACTAGAACTAGGGGGCATAGTCTTAGAATAAGGGGCTGCTCTTTCAAAACTGAGATGAGGAGGAACTACTTCACTCAGAGGGTGGTAGGTCCATGGAATATGCTGCCCCAAAAAGCTGTAGAAGCTACATCATTACATAAATTTAAAACAGAAATAGACAGTTTCCTAGAAGTAAAGGGAATTAAGGGTTACGGGGAGCGGGCAGGAATTTGGACATGAGTCTAGGTTCGGATCGGACATGGCCCTGTGGGTAGCGGAGCGGGCCCAGGGGCCGTGTAGCCTGATCCTGCTCCTATTTCGTGTGTCTAATTCTGTTAGATTCAGGAGATGGTTCTGTGATAGTGGATTGGCGGTTAGTGTAAAGTCTGTGGGTTGTTTAGTTAATTAATGCACAGACTCCAAGAGTAACTTAAAACAGGACTTTACTATTCGAAGGTCAGGGCGAATCTGCCCAATAACTCCTGACACAGCACTTATATACCGGTGTGGTCACCGTCGGTATTACAGTATACAGAAGCCAACAAAGTAGTGCAACACCTAAAGTAGTTCTCTTAAAGGTGGACGGGTACATACACTACAATCCTCCCTTTTTAGCTTACAACATACTGATTCCCCATTAAACATACATTATTATAACATATATACAACTTGATGCAAGACAGTTCACAGATTCAGTCTCTCTGGAGGTTTCCGGACTCTGTCCGGATAACGCCTCGGTGGTGTCGTAACTCCCGGCGGGGTAGCAGGTGCTTCTGGCAAGGTCGATTCGGCTTGAAGGACAGTGTCAGGTTCATCTGATTCCAGTATTACCAGATCGGAGGTAGGTGTTCTGGGTATCTCTGTCTCAACATTAACCGTGTAAGGTGGTGGAGTAGATTGGCCATTTGTGGCTGACCCTATGATCTGGTCAACATGGCGCCTTATTATACTGTCCCCAATGTCCACCGTATACATCAACGGCCCTAGCCTTTTTCCAATAGTTCCAGGCTGCCATTTCTCGGTACGGTAGTCCCGGGCCAAAACTTGTTGACCTATCTGAAAAGATCTAGTTGGCCTTTCATTCATGCCCTGGAATTGCCGGTTCTCTACGTCCCTTCTGACGTTTGGCTTAAGCAAATCCAGCCGGCATCTTAGTCATCTATTAAAAAACATCATGGCGGGAGTTTGATTTGTGACCGCATGTGTTGCATTCCTGTACGCCAACAAGAAGCAATCCACCTTATGTTGTAAGTTAATGGCTTCATTACCCATGGCCTTTATGGCCTTCTTGAAGGTCTGGACAAACCTTTCAGCCAATCCATTGGAGGCGGGATGGTATGGGGCTGACGTGTAGTGCTTAACCCCATTGCTCTTTAAGAATTTCTTGAATTCTTCGGACACAAATTGCGGTCCATTATCAGAACAGATCTGTTCCGGCAGCCCATTCCTAGCAAACATGGTCCTTAACACTGTGATGGTTTTTTCCGTGGTGGTGGTGGACATCTTTATTACCTCCGGCCACTTGGAGTGTGCATCCACCGCTATTAGAAACATTGAGTCCATAAATGGACCAGCAAAGTCGATGTGTACCCTTTGCCAAGGAGATGAGGGCCACTCCCATGGATGCAGAGGAGCCTGTGGTGGCGCGTTTTGGACCTTCTGGCATCCTAGACAGCTCTTAGTGATTTCTTCGATGTCCCCATCAATGCCTGGCCACCACACAAACGCTCTTGCTAGGTTCTTCATTTTCACTCCACCCAGATGTCCCTCGTGCAGCTCCTTTAACACCTTCTGTTGAAGTTTGGGTGGAATCACCACTCTAGATCCACACATCAGGGTTCCTCGACACACTGACAGCTGTTCTTTTCACTGCGAAAATGCTGGCAGTGTTGGTTCGCCCTGTGCTGGCCATCCCTCCACCGTTAAATCATAGACTCGTGAGAGAGTCGGGTCATTTCTTGTTTCGTTTTCGATCATCGAATTTGTTACTGGTAGACATTCCACTATGGATGAGTGGAACATCTCTACTGGGTCCACTGTAGTCGCTTCTTCTACTATCGGCAATGGCAAGCGCGATAACCCATCAGCATTTCCATGCTGTTTGGACCTTTTGTATTCGATGTCATATTGGTGTGCCCCAAGTAACACGGACCACCTCTGTAACCTTTGCGCTGTCATGGTGGAAACGGCCTTGTTAGGGTTGAATATGGACACCAACGGCTGGTGGTCTGTCAGTAATGTGAACTTCTTGCCCTGCAGGTAATGATTGAATTTCTTTACGCCCCACACAAGGCTGAGGGCCTCCCTATCTATTTGAGCATAATTTCGCTCCGCGGAGGTCAATGATCGGGACGCGAATGCCACTGGCCTTTCCGAGCCATTTGGTAACTTGTGTGAAAGTACTGCTCCAATTCCATAGGGGGAAGCATCACAAGCTAGACGAAGAGGTAACGTTGGGTTGAAATGAGCCAACACTTCTTCAGAGCAACGCCTTGCTTCTGCGAAAGGCCTTTTTACATTCCTCACTCCACTTCCATGGTATTTCTTTCCGCAACAGAGCATTCAGCGGATGCAGCACCGTGGATAGATTCGGCAGAAACTTGTGATAATAATTAATCAACCCCAAGAATGATCTTAACTGTGATACGTTTTCCGGAGCGGGGGCCTTCACGACAGCTTCTATCTTGTCAGGTGACTTGTGCAGCCCCTCTCGGTCAATGACATGACCGCAGTACGAGATCCGTTTTTGGAAGAACTCACATTTCTTGCGATTAACTCGAAGGCCATATTCCTTCAACCTAGTGAGCACCAGTTTCAAATTTGTGAGGTGTTCTTCCTCGTCTTCTCCCGTAATCAGGATATCGTCTAAGTAACACTGCGTGCTTGGAATTCCTTGTAATACCTGCTCCATGGCCCTCTGCCAAATTGCTGGAGCTGAAGCTACCCCAAAAACCAGTCTATTATAACGATACAAGCCTCTGTGTGTGTTGATGGTGAGGTACTGACGCGACTCTTCCTCGACTTCCATTTGTAAGTATGCCTGTGCCAGGTCTATCTTGGTGAAGTGTTTCCCTCCAGCCAACGAAGCAAAGATATCTTCAATCCGCGGAAGCGGGTATTGTACCGTGTGAAGCACCGGATTCACTGTGATCTTGAAGTCTCCGCAGATACGGACCTTCCCCGGTCCCCCTGGCTTGTCACTTGAAGACTTCATGACGGGAACAATGGGTGTGGCCCACTCACTCCAGTCCACTTTTGACAGTACCCCTGATCGTTCAAGTTCTTCCAGTTCTGCCTCCACAGCAGGTCGTATCGTGTAAGGTACCGATCTGGCTTTGAAAAATTTTGGGCTTGCATGTTCTGCAATCTTAACCTTTGCTTTAATTCCTCGCAGTGTTCCCAGTCCTTGCTGGAATACCTCTTTAGCTTCGTCTAATATTCTGGACAACCGTTCAGGTTTGACATCTTCCTTTCCGGAATCTACCGTCATGGTGTTTAGTGAATGCCAGTCTATCTTTATTTTCCTGATCCACTCCCGTCCCAGAAGTGGTGGACCTCCCTCAGGCAACACATACAGGTCCATCCTTTGGTGCTCTTTGTCCTTGTATCTCACCTTGACTTCTATCTTTCCGATGGGGTATACTTTGTGCCCTGTGTATGTCTTCAATACTAGTTCCGTATCCCGTAGGGGAATATGCTTGAATAACTTTTTATAATCATGCTTATTCATGACCGTCAACGCCGATCCAGTGTCCACTTCCATTTTCACTTGGACTTTTGCAATCTGTAGTGTGATCCAAATAGCTTGTCGGTCAGCTTCATTACTCACATTGTGAATTCTCAGACTATCCAGTTCCTTGCAGTTGGAGTGTGAGTCTGAATTCTGTTCTTCCAGACTCCTCCTAGTCACCTCATGTACCTTTCTGTACCTCTTTTGTGGTGACTCATTATTGTTGGTCTTCTTTCCTGACCGGCATACCTTAGCTATGTGACCGAGCTTGCCACATTTCCTGCATTCCTGGTTTTTAAACCAGCATTGGTTCTGGTCGTGTGTTGTCTTCCCACAACGATAGCATTTTGTTGTACCCGAAGTAATTTGCTGCACCCTGAGTGCCGTTGCCTTTAGCTGCATTTCCGCCGTTCCTTTCGCTGCGGCTTCGTTCGATGCAGCAATAAGGACAGCCTTCTCAAGTGTAAGATCGTTCTCTTCGAGTAGTCGCTTTTGCGTTCCTTCCTTTGACAACCCGCACACGAACTTGTCTCGCAATGCCTCTGTCAGATTCCCTCCAAACTGGCAGTGTTTCGCTAGTCTACACAGTTCGACCAAGTGTTCTGTGTTGCTTTCGTCTTTCCTTTGCGTTCTCGCATAGAATTTGAATCGTTCCACTAACATCAACGGTGTGGGGTTCAAGTGATCCTTCAGAACAGCAACAATATCATCGAAAGTCTGATCCGCCGGTTTAGCTGGTGCTAGTAGATGCTTCAAGAGCTCGTATGTCTTCGCGCCCATCGAGTTTAGCAAGGTTATAGCTTTGTCATCTTCTTCTATTTTATTGGCCTCACCATAGATTTCAATGCGTTCCACATACGTGGCCCAGTCTTCTACCTCGGAGTTAAAATCGTTGATGTTACCACGCTTAGGCATCTTCCTCTCTTCCTGATAACACCACGGATTATTTCTTTAAATTTTCTTTTTTTTTCAAGATGGCGGTTCCCGCGAAAATGGCGGTTTCCCGTGCTTATCTTCTCTCCCCGCCCACTTCAATGGCGGTTCCCCGCTTCTGTCTTCTTCTCCGCCTAATGGCGGTTTCCCGCGTTTCTTCCCCTGGCGGGAGGGGTACACTTTCCCCACGGGCGACGGCCGCTGGCTTTCAGGTTCACAGCCTGCGCGTCGGCTTCAGTGCTTTCCCTTTTCTCGGCAGGGCAACCGGCGCTGGGTACACCCCGTTGACGGCGAACAGTTTCAGCCGCTGGGCTGGCTCTCGCTCAGTTCCCCTTGCTCGGGCTCTGTCTCTCTCCCGCTCGCTCGGCTCTACCGGCGCTGGGTACACCCCGTTGACGGAGAACAGTTTCAGCCGCTGGACTGGCTCTCGCTCAGTCTCCCTTGGTCGGCTCTGCCTCTCCCGCTCGCTCGGCTCCCAATCGTGCCTCCCAGCCCTCTCGCAGTCCGGTGCTTCCCTCCCCGGCTGCGGCTGAGTTTATCTCTTCCCGCGCCTACGTTCCCGGTCGCAGCGCTTCGTGGCTTCGGTCGCAGCCCGGCCTTTTTCGCCGGTCGCGGTCTAGCTGTCTCACGACGCCGTTGCGTCCCCCACCCTGTCTGTACCGTGGCTTCCTTGCTCCACGCTGCCCCAGTCTCAGCGCCTCTGGACCCGACTTCTGTCCGGCTCCTTTCCCCCTCGACCGTGGTCGAGTGCACCGCCCTTATCCTCCGGTTATTCTTTTTACTTTCCCTTACTCACAGTCACCGTGGCTGCCTTGCTTCTCGTGCTGATCGGCTCACTCCTCACCGTGGCAGAAGGGACAGTCAGTGCCTGTTGCTGATGGAAGTCTTTGTCTCTAAATTCTTCCTCCTTTCTAGTTCTGCAGCCTCGAGTTTTCTCCCAGCAGAACGACGAGGGCGGTTGCCTCTTCTCGACGCTCGTTAACTGCTTCGGACGTATTGTTGCCGCAGGGTATGATCGGACTCGTCGCCACTGTAAAGTCTGTGGGTTGTTTAGTTAATTAATGCACAGACTCCAAGAGTAACTTAAAACAGGACTTTACTATTCGAAGGTCAGGGCGAATCTGCCCAATAACTCCTGACACAGCACTTATATACCGGTGTGGTCACCGTCAGTATTACAGTATACAGAAGCCAACAAAGTAGTGCAACACCTAAAGTAGTTCTCTTAAAGGTGGACGGTTACATACAATAGTTCTCTTAAAGGTAGACGGGTACATACACTACAGTTAGGATCAGATCAGCCATGATCTTATTGAATGGCGGAGCAGGCTCGAGGGGCCGATTGGCCTACTCCTGCTCCTATTTCTTATGTTCTTATGTATCAGCTTTTCCAATGACCTTGGCTGGATTCCAGGTTTTCAACACTGGGTCTTGCACATGTACTGATTGTCCATTCAGCAATTCTGGTAGCGTCTTTGCATGTTTATCGTAATGTTTGCTTCCTACGATTTGTGCTTCTGCCAGCTTTTGCCTGAAGTCCTCCTGGTCCTGGTGGTAGGTCCATGGAATATGGACCTCCTGGTTAGCACTGTTGCCTCACAGCGCCAGGGACCCGGGTTCGAACCCGGCCTCGGGTGACTGTCTGTGTGGAGTTTGCACATTCTCCCCGTGTTTGCGTGGGTTTCCTCCGGGTGCTCCGGTTTCCTCCCGCAGTCCAAAGATGTGCGGGTTAGGTTGATTGGCCATGATAAAAATTGGCCCTTAGTGTTAGGGGGGGATTAAATACGCGGGGTTACGGTTTGGGTGGGATGGCTGTCGGTGTAGGGACCGGGTGCTAGGGTTTGGATGATCAGCCATGATCTCGTTGAATGGCGGAGCAGGCTCGAATGGCCTACTCCTGCTCCTAGTTTCTATGTTTCTATGTTTCCTGGGGAGGATGTATTTTTGCTGGTAGTGTAGTCTTAAACTTCCTCCCATTCAACAACTCCGCAGGTGATTTCATGTCTGCTTTCAGTGGTGTTGATCTGAGTGATAGGAGGGCATGGTCTTGGTCTTCCCCCATCTCACTGCTTTTGATGAGAGTTCTCTTGACAGTCTGGATCTGTCTTTCGATGAACCCGTGTCCCCTTGGGAAATGTGGGGATGAGGTTACTATTTTGAACCCATACTTTTCTGCCAGAGCTCTGAATTCACTCGATGTGAACTGGGTTCCATTGTCACAGATTACCTTTTCCGGGATTCCTTGTTCAGCAAACAAGCTCTTTGCAATCCTGGTGGTAGTTGTGGCTCTCAAGTCTTTCATCCTTCTCACAAAAGGAAACTTGGAACAGTAATCTGCCACTATGAGATACCATTCTTGATTGCACATGAAGAGATCTGCCCCAACGGTGTGCCATGGTCTTGACGGTATTTCATTAGGTATCATCTCCTCTTTCTGTTGTGCATTTCTGTATTTCTGGCATATACCACATGCAGAAACCATCTGTTTGATATTTTTGTACATGCCTATCCAGTATACAGCTGATCTGGCTCTCAGCTTGCATTTCTCCATTCCCATGTGGCCTTCATGTATGAGGTGGAGACGTTGTGTCTGCATCGTCTTTGGCACGATGATCCTCGATCCAGCAAGGAGAATACTGTCTTCTACTGCAATATCGTTTTTAATCGTCCAGTATTGACGAATTGTCACCTGTACCTGCTGGATTCTCTCCGGCCACCCCTGTATTACTTGTTGTGTGAGTAGTTGCAATTCCTCATCTTTGCTAGTCTCATCTCTGATTTGACTGAGCTTTGTAGGGGTAACATTCACTAGGTGGTGGATTTTTACTGTTCGGCCCTCCACCTCGTGTTTCTCATATGGTGACAATCGAGACAACGCATCTGCTAGCACCATTTCCTTTCCTGGCTTATATTTAAGCGCGAAGTCATAGCTTTGGATCCTTAGAAGTAGTCTTTGCAGTTTTGCAGGCGCTTTGCACAGATTCTTCTTATAGATCTGTTCTAGTGGACGATGGTCACTATTGTAAATCGCCTGCCATATAGGTATGTATGGAATTTCTCGCATCCGTACACTACTGCTAATAGTTCTCTTTCTATGTTAGCGTATCTCGTCTCGGCTGACGTCAAGGCCTTTGATGCGAAAGCTATCGGCTTTCCTTCCTGCACCAGAGCTGCCCCTAGTCCTCTGGTAGAAGTGTCTACTTGCAGAGTGACTGGTTTTCTTCTGTCATAATATGACAGACTTGTTTCTTTGCACAACAGTTCTTTAAGTTGTTTGAAATTCCTTTCGTGTGATTCAGACCACTGGTATTCGGCGTCTTCTTTCAATAGCTCTCTGGGATTTGTTGTATGTTCCGACATGTGTGGGATGAAAGAACTCATGTATTGGACCAAGGAACAAGGATGTCTTGCTGCAGTTGTACAGGGCCTTGGTGAGACCGCACCTTGAGTATTGTGTGCAGTTTTGGTCACCTTACCTGAGGAAGGACGTTCTTGCCATGGAGGGAGTGCAGCGAAGATTCACCAGGCTGATACTTGGGATGGCAGGAATGACGTATGAGGAGAGATTGTGTCGATTGGGCTTATACTCACTGGAGTTTAGAAGATTGAGAGGGGATCTCATCGAAACCTATAAAATTCTGTCAGGTCTGGACAGACTAGATGCAGGAAGGATGTTTCTGATGGCCGGGGAGTCCAGAACCAGGGGTCATAGTCTAAGGATAAGGGGTAAGCCATTTAGGACTGAAATGAGGAGGAATTTCTTCACCCAGAGAGTGGTGAACCTGTGGAATTCTCTGCCACAGAGGGCGGTGGAGGCCAGTTCATTAAATATATTCAAGAAAGAGTTGGATATATTTCTTGAGGCTAAAGGGATCAAGGGATATGGGGAGAAGGCAGGGACGGGGTACTGAAATTGGATGATCAGCCATGATCTCATTGAATGGCGGAGCAGGCTCGAAGGGCCGAATGGCCGACTCCTGCTCCTATCTTCTATGTTTCTATGTTAAGTCGAGGTAACTCCTCAGCTCTTTCTTATCTTTGGGTGGTTTCATTTCAGCAATCGCCGCAATCTTCTCTGGACTTGGCTTGACTCCCTCTGGTGCATAAATCATACTGAAGAATTGGCATTCCTTGACTTTAACTATGCACTTATCTGCATTTAACTTGATGCCAGCCTTCCTGGTACTCTCCATGGCCTCATGTAGGTGCATGTCATGGTCTCTTTCGTCTGCTCCATAGATCTGAATATCATCAGCTATTCCTATAGCTCCTTCACAGCCTCTGTATGTCTCGTCTACTTTCTGTTGAAAGATATCTTGACTGACCTTTTGCCCGAATGGTAGCCGTAGGAATTTGTAACGCCCAAATGGTGTGTTGAATGTTGTCAGTGTTGTTGATTCCTCATCCAACTTCACGTTCCAATATCCATTTCTGGCATCTGGTTTTGAGAAAACCTTGGCTCCTGCCAGTGATGCCGTAATCTCCTCTAGCGTTGGGGTGGGATAGTGGTCCCTCTTTATCGCCTGGTTTAGATCTTTGGGGTCCAAACATATTCTGGGACGCCCGTTTGGCTTTTCTCGTACCACAATTGAGTTTATCCAGTCTGTGGGTTCAGTGACCTTTACGATCACTCCCTTTTCTTCCATCTCCTTTAGCTCTCTTTCAAGCTTTGCCTTCAGCTCGATGCATGGATAACGGTCTTTACCTCTGGATCGATGGTGATGTGGTATTGGAAATCTCCGAAACATCCCACTGTATCATCAAAACATTCCGGATACATGTCTATCAAGTCTTTTTTACTCTTGATCTGTGAGCGGTTCCCCAGTGGGGTGTTGCTGTCTATCTTCAGTGGCATTTCCGTCAGCTCGTGATGCACTGAGATCAATCTCTCTCAACTTCTCGCAGCTGTTTAATCCCAGGATCGCTGGCCCCTCAGTGTCGGTGACATAGAACATGCAGTTGATGTTCTTTCTTTTATGTGTCCCTTTGATAAAAGGTTATTCCGAGTTGTTTAATCTCACTCCCCCCGTATGCTGTCAGCGTGACATTACTTGCCTTTAAACAACCATTTTTCGGGTAGCCATCTTCTCTCAGGTTTTCGGGAAAGATCTGCTGGTACAGTCTCAATGGGAGAATGTTGCTCTGAGCCCCTGTGTCCAGCTTCAACTTTAAGTTGATGGTTGTGGGCTGACCTTTGACCTTTTCTTTTGATTTGGATGATGGTGTGCAATTCTCTCCTCGGAGTATTTTCCGCTCTGGACATCTCGTGAAGCTGTATCTTTATGGTTTCGATGTTTAGTGCATTGTCGTGATCATCATCATCATCCTGCTCATCCATGGCATGGATATTGTGTTTCTTTCTCTGGTTCTGCTGTCCGCCTTTGTTTTCGATGTATTTTCCTTCTTTCTACACCTCTTTTCCCAGTGGTTTAGTTTGCCACATGCATTGCAGCTTGTTCCATATGCTGGACATTTCCTCTTGTCTGTGTAATCGTGCGGTCTTCCACAGTTTCTGCACATGTTTCCCCCGTTGTCACGTGCATGTCTTTGTGTGTTGTACTTTTCTCTCACTGCATCCACTCTGCTGTCCGTCTCAGAAGCCGTCCGCATGTCAGCCGTTTGAGAAATCAGCGTTTTCATTTGCTGCTTCATGGCTTCATGAGCTCTCGCAGTATCTATAGCCTCTGTTATTCTGAGCTTTTCTTTTCCTATCAGGGCTTTTTGTACCTCTACATGCACTGACCCCCATATCAGCTGGTCCACAAGCCTTTCCTCCATTTCCTTAAATTTACACTTGCTGGCTTCATTTCTCAGCCTTGTCAGGAAATTGTCAGCTGTTTCACCGGGTTCCTGTCTTAGACTCTGGAATTTGTATACGGTGATTGGATTTAGGCTCTAGATGGTTGCTGAATTTATCAAAAATTGTCGCAGGGTTTTCTTTTTCCTCTTCAGTCAAACTCCAGCTATTATACAAATCTAGGCCTTTTTCTCCTGTCCACAACAGAATGTAACTAACCTTTTCCTCGTTGGTAGTACCCTTCAGGAAGCTTTTGAATGTAAGCTCACATTTCTGTTTGAACTTGCGGAATGCTTCTACTATATCGTCAGCTTCCCAGTTCATGAGGAGTTGCATTTGCACAGTCAGTGCAGCGGCAGCCGTCATTTTACTTTCCCGTACGATTCAATCTCAATCAACGCAGACACCGGCACTCACAATCAGCTCATAAAATCACTTTTCGTCTTATTCATAGTTCGTTTAGCACAATTTGTACTCACTTATACCGCTGCCACCATGTTGTGTCTCCTTGTGTTCTTACACTATAAATAATACAGACACTTTTAGCTCATTTTAGTTACTGCTTTTACTTAGCTGTATTCCTGCTTTGTTACAGTGCTGCCGCATGGTGCGGAGTGATACAAGATGTCCGACGCTGCATTGTGCCACATAGCAATATAACTACACCATACCAAAGTAGTTCCATACCAAAGTAGTTCCATTTAACGATGTGATACTATAACAATGTAACAGTAGGAAAGGCCCAGCTCCATCTCCGGCCTATTCTGAGTTAGCTGATAGAGGTGCGATAATTGGCCTCAGTGCCTGTTGCTTTAGGAAGGGGGGCCAGTAAGGGCCCGTGGTTGGGGGGGTGGTGTTGGAGACTGGGAAGAGAGCGAGGGGGCAGGGGGGGTGCAATAAAAATTCAGGTAGCGTTCCCGCTATCGGCTGTTGCCGAACGCACGCCTGGGACGTGTTTGTAATTCATTCTCGGGATGTGGGCATCGCTGGGAAGGCCAGCATTTATTGCCCATCCCTAATCGCCCCTTGAGAAGGTGGTGGTGAGCCGCCTTCTTGAACCGCTGCAGTCCGTGTGGTGAATGTGCTCCCACAGCGCTGTTAGGGAGGGAGTTCCGGGATTTTGACCCAGCGACGATGAAGGAACGGCCAATATATTTCCAATCAGGATGGTGTGTGTGACTTGGAGGGGAACTTGGAGTTGGTGGTGTTCCCCTGCACCTGCTGACCTCGTCCTTCTAGGCGGGTTTGGGAGGTGCTGCCGAAGAAGCCTTGGCGAGTTGCTGCAGTGCATCTTGTAGATGGCGCACACTGCAGCCACGGTGCGCCGGTGGTGGAGGGAGTGAATGCTTAAGGTGGCGGATGGAGGGGTCGGTGGGGGGCCAATCATGTGGACGTTGGACGCGGCTGCGATGCCCGCTGCGGTCGAGCAGCCCACGTAGGCCGCCAGACAAAGGATGGCGTGCTCGTCCGGGCCCCCTGAAGACTGTGGGGGCCACACCCCAGCGAGAGTCGGCGCCCTCGGGAGAAGAGATTGGGGCAGAGGGGAGGGGAGGGGATGGGGAGATGGGGAAATGGGTACGGGTGGGTGGGACAGGGGGGGCAGTAAATTTCCTCGTTGACATTGGTTGACTCCCTTTCTCCTCAGCCCGAAAACCTCTTGTACGCCTCGCCTTTCGACGACTCAAAAATCATGATCAGCGACTTTGGACTCTCAAAGATCAAAGAAAATGGGAGGATGTTGTCCACAGCCTGCGGGACCCCAGGATACGTGGGTATAAGGCCATTCCTTCTCCCGCCCCACCCGCCCGACTCAATTCCTTCTGATTAGTGGCTAAGCTTAAAGGCAGCCAACACCTCCAGCCATCATTCTTAATTTAGCTCCCCGCCCCGCTTTATTTCTCTGTACAAGCAGGCCGAAAAAAAAGACCCCCCCGCTCGCTTGGGCCGCCTATGAAACTGCCTGTTGCGAATTCAAAATCAAATTAAATCTCGTCCGACCACATACAAAAGAAGAAACACTGCGACAAAAGAAGAAACACTGCGATTTGCTCGCTCCTCCTCCACAAATCAAGATATAATAACGTCACCATAGACTCACAGGCCATTTTTCAATCTCAGGTAGCGATGATCTGGCATGAGGAACGACGGGTTGCCGTGGTTACCGGCTGCCAGTGGAAGGATTCATCGCTGCAAGGGAAATCTTTCTCGTCCGCAATGCGTTTCTGTATTTTTTTTTTATTTGCCTAATTCTGCGTGCCTCGGGGAGAACTTTCGTTCGTTTGAAGTTTTCTTTTATAAAATGTTCGCGTTCCCATAGCGACCATTGGCAGGGCTGGTTGGTCGGGCCTGGTCCGCTAGGCCTCGGCGGGTGGCTGTCTCTGACGGGCCTCCTTTCCTGAAGGCACCGCGCCGTGATTCATTCCACGGATGGGGCTATGGGGAGAGAGCGGGGCAGTGGGATTAGTTTGGGGATTGATACAGGGCTATGGGGAGAGAGCGGGTCAGTGGGATTAGTTTGGGATTGATACAGGGCTATGGGGAGAGAGCGGGGCAGTGGGATTAGTTTGTGATTGATACAGGGCTATGGGGAGAGAGCGGGGCAGTGGGATTAGTTTGGGGATTGATACAGGGCTATGGGGAGAGAGCGGGCAGTGGGATTAGTTTGGGGATTGATACAGGGCTATGGGGAGAGAGCGGGCAGTGGGATTAGTTTGGGGATTGATACAGGGCTATGGGGAGAGAGCGGGGCAGTGGGATTAGTGTGGGATTGATACAGGGCTATGGGGAGAGGGCAGGGCAGTGGGATTAGTTTGAGATTGATACAGGGCTATGGGGAGAGAGCGGGGCAGTGGGATTAGTTTGTGATTGATACAGGGCTATGGGGAGAGAGCAGGGCAGTGGGATTAGTTTGGGATTGATACAGGGCTATGGGGAGAGAGCGGGCAGTGGGATTAGTTTGGGGATTGATACAGGGCTATGGGGAGAGAGCGGGGCAGTGGGATTAGTTTGTGGATTGATACAGGGCTATGGGGAGAGAGCGGGCAGTGGGATTAGTTTGGGGATTGATACAGGGCTATGGGGAGAGAGCGGGGCAGTGGGATTAGTTTGGGGATTGATACAGGGCTATGGGGAGAGAGCGGGGCAGTGGGATTAGTTTGTGGATTGATACAGGGCTATGGGGAGAGAGCGCGTCAGTGGGATTAGTTTGGGGATTGATACAGGGCTATGGGGAGGGAGCGGGGCAGTGGGATTAGTTTGGTGATTGATACAGGGCTATGGGGAGAGAGTGGGGCAGTGGGATTAGTTTGGGGATTGATACAGGGCTGTGGGGGGAGAGCGGGGAGTGGGATTAGTTTGGGGATTGATACAGGGCTATGGGGAGAAAGCGAGGCAGTGGGATTAGTGTGGGATTGATACAGGGCTATGGGGAGAGGGCAGGGCAGTGGGATTAGTTTGAGATTGATACAGGGCTATGGGGGGAGAGCGGGGCAGTGGGATTAGTTTGAGATTGATACAGGGCTATGGGGAGAGAGCGGGGCAGTGGGATTAGTTTGGGGATTGATACAGGGCTATGGGGAGAGAGCGGGGCAGTGGGATTAGTTTGGATTTGATACAGGGCTATGGGGAGAGAGCGGGGCAGTGGGATTAGTTTGGGATTGATACAGGGCTATGGGGAGAGAGCGGGGCAGTGGGACTAGTTTGGGGATTGATACAGGGCTATGGGGAGAGAGCGGGGCAGTGGGATTAGTTTGGGGATTGATACAGGGCTATGGGGTGAGAGCGGGGCAGTGGGATTAGTTTGGGGATTGATACAGGGCTATGGGGTGAGAGCGGGGCAGTGGGATTAGTTTTGGATTGCAAAGAGCGGGCACAGACACAATGAGCTGAATGGCCTCGTTAAGTCGTTCTAATTTAATCTCGACAGTGACTGTAACATGCGTCTGTGCGGAATCAATCTGGGAGGAGAGGGGAATTTAAGACTGGGTTGGAAGGTGAAGGCAGAAACATTGGGATCAGTTAAGAGAGAGTCAGATGGGATGCGGGGAAACCCAAGAATCTGTCAGGGTGGAGGAGCCTTCACAGGAGCGATTATCAAACAAAATTCAACCCCGAGCCACATCAGGAGATATTAGGACAGGTGACCAAAAGCTGGGTCAGAGAGGTCGGTTTTAAGGAGCGTCTTAAAGGAGGAGAGAGAGAGGCGGAGAGGCTTAGGGAGGGAATTCCAGAGCTCGGGGCCCTGGCGCGGTCGCCAATGGTGGAGTGATGGAAATCGGGGGACGTGCGAGAGGCCGGAATTGGAGGAGCGCAGAGATCTCGGAGGGTTGTAGGGACTGGAGGAGGTTACAGAGATAGGGAGGGTTGTAGGGGGCTGGAGGAGGTTACAGAGATAGGGAGGGTTGTAGGGGGCTGGAGGAGGTTACAGAGATAGGGAGGGTTGTAGGGGCTGGAGGAGGTTACAGAGATAGGGAGGGCTGTAGGGGGCTGGAGGAGGTTACAGAGATAGGGAGGGGTGTAGGGGCTGGAGGAGGTTACAGAGATAGTGAGGGCTGTAGGGGCTGGAGGAGGTTACAGAGATAGGGAGGGTTGTAGGGGCTGGAGGAGGTTACAGAGATAGGGTTGTAGGGGCTGGAGGAGGTTACGGAGATAGGAAGGGTTGTAGGGGCTGGAGGAGGTTACAGAGATAGGGAGGGGTGTAGGGGCTGGAGGAGGTTACAGAGATAGGGAGGGTTGTAGGGGGCTGGAGGAGGTTACAGAGATAGGGAGGGTTGTAGGGGCTGGAGGAGGTTACAGATATAGGGAGGGTTGTAGGGGCTGGAGGAGGTTACAGAGATAGGGAGGGTTGTAGGGGCTGGAGGAGGTTACAGAGATGGGGAGGGTTGTAGGGGCTGGAGGAGGTTACAGAGATAGGGAGGGTTGTTGGGGCTGGAGGAGGTTACAGAGATAGGGAGGGTTGCAGGGCTGGAGGAGGTTACAGAGCTAGGGAGGGTTGGATACAGAGATAGGGATCCCCTGGTACCAGTTGTGAAGGGGGCCACTTTGTTGTTTTTACCAGAAGCCTCTCTCGTGTTGACTGTCCTTTCGCTCTTTTCCCCGCCAGCACCCGAGGTCTTGGAGCAGAAGCCGTATGGAAAGGCTGTGGACTGTTGGTCGATCGGGATCATATCTTATATACTGTGAGTACCAGGCGGGAGGACTGGGACGGTCTGGTGGGAGAGGGGGGGCAACCGGCGCCCTGGGGGTGAGGGAGCGAACGAGGGGCCCGTGGAACAAGCACTCTTTCTCCCCTCCTCATCACCTCCCCACCTCCTCCCCTTCTCTCCTCCACCTCTCCTCCTCCCCTCCTCTCTCCTCCCCTCCCCTCCTCTCCTCCCTGTCCTCACCTTTCCTCTCCTCCCCTCCTCTCTCCTCCCCTTCGCTCCGCTCCCCTCCTCTCCTCCCTCCCTCTCCTCTCCTCTCCTCCCCTCCTTCACCTTTCCTCCCCTCCTCTCCTCTCCCCTCCTCTCCTTCCCTCCTCTCCCCTCCCCTCAACGGTGACTGTTACGGAGAGTGAGAGAGAGAGAGACTGAGGGAAGTTGAGGAGAACCTTATTCACCCAGAGGGTGGTGAGGGTCTGGAACTCACTGCCTGAAAGGGTGGTCGAGGCAGAAACCCTCACCGCATTTAGAAAGTACTTGGATACGCACTCGAAGCGCCGTCACCCACAGGGCGACGGACCGAGAGCTGGACAGTGGGATTAGGCCGGAGAGCTCTTTGTCGGCTGGTGCGGACACGATGGGCCGAATGGCCTCCATGGGTAAATTCCTACGATTCTAACTATCTGAAAGTCACCATTCAAAATGTTAAAAGCTGCACTGTCGGAGGGGTGGTACTGAGGGAGCGCCACACTGTCGTCTTTCGGGATGAGACGTTAAACCCGAGGCCCCGTCTGCCCTCTCAGGTGGATGTAAAAGACCCCACGGCCACTATTGGAAGAAGAGCAGGGGGGAGTTCTCCCCGGTGTCCTGGGGCCAATATTTATCCCTCAACCAACATCACTAAAAAACAGATGATCTGGTCATTTATCACATTGCTGTTTGTGGGAGCTTGCTGTGCGCTAATTGGCTGCCGCGTTTCCTACATTACAACAGCGTCCACACTTCAGAAAAAGTACTTCATTGGATGTGAAGCGCTTTGGGACGTCCTGAGGTGGTGAAAGGCGCTATGTAAATGCAATTTGTTTCTTGCTTTCTCACACGCGTCCAGGCTGTGCGGATATCCTCCGTTCTACGATGAGAATGACTCGGAGCTCTTCAAACAGATCCTCAAGGCGGACTTCGAGTTCGACTCGCCGTATTGGGATGACATCTCCGATTCAGGTGGGTACCCCGTGGGTGGTGATGGTGGTGACGCGGGGTGTTGCGGGGGGGGGGGGGGAGGCGGGGGAAGGAGACCCCAAAGCCCCCTTCTCACTCCACAGTAACCGTCGGAGGTGGGCGGGGGCGGGAGAGCGTTCGTCGGTTTGTGTGCTATTCGACTGCAACGGGCATCGCGGCGGATCCCGATCGTCTGCCCCGGCACAGCAAACGGTGCCGTCGGGTTATCTGATTTCTTTTCTTCACCTCCCCTTCCTCCCTGAGGCGCTTCGATCAGCGGTAGTGCTCCCCTACCGCCCCCCCCACCCTCCGCAACCCCCGCACCAACACCTCCCAGCACCGCCACACCCGGCTGAACGGCGGCAAGTCAGCGCAGACTGTGGACGGAGGCTGGGATCTTTTGTCTTTTCCGTTCATTCCAGGGGTGGCGCGGGCGAGGCCCAGCATTTATTGCCCATCCCTAATCGCCCTCGAGAAGGTGGTGGTGAGCCGCCTTCTTGAACCGCTGCAGTCCGTGTGGTGACGGTGCTCCCACAGCGCTGTTAGGGAGGGAGTTCCAGGACTTTGACCCAGCGACGATGAAGGAACGGCCGATATATTTCCAAGTCGGGATGGTGTGTGACTCGGAGGGGAACTTGATTGCACCTGCTGCCCTTGCCCTTGTGGAAGAGGTGGCGGGTTTGGGAGGTGCTGCCGAAGAAGCCTTGGCGAGTTGCTGCAGTGCATCTTGTAGATGGTCCACACTGCAGCCGCGGTGCGTCGGTGGTGGAGGGAGTGAATGTTTAAGGTGGTGGACGGGGTGCCGATCAAGCGGGCTGCTTTGTCCTGGATGGTGTCGAGCTTCTCGAGTGTTGTCGGAGCTGCACTCATCCAGGCAAGTGGAGAGTATTCCATCACACTCCTGACTTGTGCCTTGTAGATGGTGGAAAGGCTTTGGGGAGTCGGGAGGTGAGACAGGAGCTGCCAAATACTCTACGTAATAAATTCAACCCATCCTTGAGCCAGCCGCTCTGTCATTGAGACCGAGATAATGGCAGAACATTTTCCCGGCCTGTATCAGGTGTAAATGTGGATTATTGGGGTTTAATGTGGATTTTTTTTCAAATTCGCTTTTGGGATGTGGGCGTCGCGGGCAAGGCCAACATTTATTGCCCATCCCTAATCGCCCCTTGAGAAGGTGGTGGTGAGCCGCCTTCTTGAACCGCTGCAGTCCCGTGTGGTGAAGGTACTCCCACAGCGCTGTTAGGGAGGGAGTTCCAGGATTTTGACCCAGCGACCACGAAGGAACGCACAAGTCGGGATTGGTGTGCGTCTTAGCAGGGAATCCTTGTCCTTCTGGGTGGTGGAGGTCGCGTGGCGGCAGAGAGCTATGAGCTGTGCACTGAGGGGGGAACGATGGAAAGACCAGCTATAAATGTTTCTTCTCTTTCTTTTTTCCTTCCCAGCTAAAGATTTTATCCGCCATTTGTTGGTGAGGGTGCCCGAGAAGCGATACACCTGTGAGGTGGCCTTGCAACACCCCTGGTACGAATCAGAAACATGCACGACATCCGCGCCCAAGAGTCCTTTCACTCTGGCTCAGTCGGTCTCGCTCTCACCTCTGAGCCAGAAGGTCGCGGGTTCGAGCCCCCACTCCTGAGACTCACGCTCCATAATCCAGGCCCGACGCTCCCCCCGGTGCCAGTACTGAGGGAGCGCCGCACTGTCGGAGGGGCGGTACTGAGGGAGCACCGCACTGTCGGAGGGGCGTTACTGAGCGAGCGCCGCACTGTCGGAGGGGCGGTACTGAGGGAGTGCCGCACTGTCAGAGGGGCGGTACTGAGCGAGCGCCGCACTGTCGGAGGGGCGGTACTGAGGGAGCGCCGCACTGTCGGAGGGGCGGTACTGAGGGAGCGCCGCACTGTCGGAGGGGCGGTACTGAGGGAGCGCCGCACTGTTGGAGGGGCGGTACTGAGGGAGCGCCGCACTGTCGGAGGGGCAGTACTGAGGGAGCGCCGCACTGTCGGAGGGGCGGTACTGAGGGAGCGCCGCACTGTCGGAGGGGCGGTACTGAGCGAGCGCCGCACTGTCGGAGGGGCGGCGCTGAGGGAGTGCCGCACTGTCGGAGGGGTGGTACTGAGGGAGCGCCGCACTGTCGGAGGGGCGGTACTGAGGGAGCGCCGTACTGTTGGAGGGGCGGTACTGAGGGAGCGCCGCACTGTCGGAGGGGCGGTACTGAGGGAGCGCCGTACTGTTGGAGGGGCGGTACTGAGGGAGCGCCGCACTGTCGGAGGGGCGGTACTGAGCGAGCGCCGCACTGTCGGAGGGGCGGTACTGAGGGAGCGCCGTACTGTCAGAGGGGCAGTACTGAGGGAGCGCCGCACTGCCGGAGGGGCAGTACTGAGGGAGCGCCGCACTGTCGGAGGGGCGGTACTGAGGGAGCGCCGCACTGTCGGAGGGGCAGTACTGAGGGAGTGCCACACTGTCGGAGAGGCAGTACTGAGGGAGCGCCGCACTGTCAGAGGTGCCGTCTTTCGGATGGGTTGTGAAACCGAGGCCCCCGTCTGCTCTCTCTGGTTGACGTAAAAGATCCCACGGCCACTATTGGAGGAAGAGCAGGGGGGAGTTCTCCCCGGTGTCCTGGGGCCAATATTTATCCCTCAACCAACATCACTAAAAGACAGATGACCTGGATATTTATCACATTGCTGTTTGTGGGAGCTTGCTGTGCGCAAATTGGCTGCCGCGTTTCCGACATTACGGCAGTGGCGACCCTTCGAAAAAAGGACTTAATTGGGTGTGAAGTGCTTTGGGACGCCCTGAGGTGGTGAAAGGCGGTGGAGAAACGCAAGGCACTGACTAGTCGGGGCTCAGTCACAGAAGAGCTTTAGACACCAAGTACTGCCTGTTCCGCCATGGGGGGCATCGCACTTGACCACACTCCCGACCTCACCCTGGGGCTGGTAGATCCCGGGACCTGCCAGATCTGGTGACGGCACTTCACTGAGGAAAATGCCAGGGGGTCCCAGCACCGATTAACACCGTGACCTTTGCTCTTTGACTTGCAGGATCGTTGGGGACACAGCGCTGGACAAGGATATTCATGAATCGGTCAGCGAGCAGATAAGGAAGAACTATGCAAAGATGCAGTGGAAGGTGAGGAATAGGATTCTTATCATACCCCACACCCCTCACTGTAACACTGATATACCCCACACCCCTCACTATAACACTCTGATATACCCCACACCCCTCACTATAACACTCTGATATACCCCACACCCCTCACTGTAACACACTGATATACCCCACACCCCTCACTGTAACACTCTGATATACCCCACACCCCTCACTGTAACACTGATATACCCCACACCTCTCACTGTAACACTGATATACCCCACACCCCTCACTGTAACACACTGATATACCCCACACCCCTCACTGTAACACTCTGATATACCCCACACCCCTCACTGTAACACTCTGATATACCCCACACCCCTCACTGTAACACTCTGATATACCCCACACCCCTCACTGTAACACTGATATATGCCACACCCCTCACTGTAACACTCTGATATACCCCACACCCCTCACTGTAACACTCTGATATACCCCACACCCCTCACTGTAACACTGATATACCCCACACCCCTCACTGTAACACTCTGATATACCCCACACCCCTCACTGTAACACTCTGATATACCCCACACCCCTCACTGTAACACTCTGATATACCCCACACCCCTCACTGTAACACACTGATATACCCCACACCCCTCACTGTAACACTCTGATATACCCCACACCCCTCACTGTAACACACGGATATACCCCACACCCCTCACTGTAACACACTGCTATACCCCACACCCCTCACTGTAACACTCTGATATACCCCACACCACTCACTGTAACACTCTGATATACCCCACACCCCTCACTGTAACACTCTGATATACCCCACACCCCTCACTGTAACACTCTGATATACCCCACACCCCTCACTGTAACACTCTGATATACCCCACACCCCTCACTGTAACACTCTGATATACCCCACACCCCTCACTGTAACACTCTGATATACCCCACACCCCTCACTGTAACACTCTGATATACCCCACTCCCCTCACTGTAACACTCTGATATACCCCACACCCCTCACTGTAACACACTGATATACCCCACACCCCTCACTGTAACACCCTGATATACCCCACACCCCTCACTGTAACACTGATATACCCCACACCCCTCACTGTAACACTCTGATATACCCCACACCCCTCACTGTAACACTGATATACCCCACACCCCTCACTGTAACACTCTGATATACCCCACACCCCTCACTGTAACACACTGATATACCCCACACCCCTCACTGTAACACCCTGATATACCCCACACCCCTCACTGTAACACTGATATACCCCACACCCCTCACTGTAACACTCTGATATACCGCACACCCCTCACTGTAACACTCTGATAAAACCCACACCCCTCACTGGAACACTCTGATATACCCCACACCCCTCACTGTAACGCTGATATACCCCACACCCCTCACTGTAACACTCTGATAAAACCCACACCCCTCACTGGAACACTCTGATATACCCCACACCCCTCACTGTAACGCTGATATACCCCACACCCCTCACTGTAACACTCTGATATACCCCACACCCCTCACTGTAACACTCTGATATACCCCACACCCCTCACTGTAACACTCTGATATACCCCACACCCCTCACTGTAACACTCTGATATACCCCACACCCCTCACTGTAACACGCTGATATACCCCACACCCCTCACTGTAACACACTGATATACCCCACACCCCTCACTGTAACACTCTGATATACCCCACACCCCTCACTGTAACACGCTGATATACCCCACACCCCTCACTGTAACACACTGATATACCCCACACCCCTCACTGTAACACTCTGATATACCCCACACCTCTCACTGTAACACTCTGATGTACCCCACCCCTCACTGTAACACTCTGATATACCCCACACCCCTCACTGTAACACTCTGATATACCCCACACCCCTCACTGTAACATTCTGATATACCCCACACCCCTCACTGTAACACTCTGATATACCCCACACCCCTCACTGTAACACTCTGATATACCCCACACCCTTCACTGTAACATTCTGATATACCCCACACCCCTCACTGTAACACTCTGATATACCCCACACCCTTCACTGTAACACTCTGATATACCCCACACCCCTCACTGTAACACTCTGATATACCCCTCACCCCTCACCGTAACACTCTGATATACCCCACACCCCTCACTGTAACACTCTGATATACCCCACACCCCTCACTGTAACACTCTGATATACCCCACACCCCTCACTGTAACACTCTGATATACCCCACACCCCTCACTGTAACACTCTGATATACCCCACACCCCTCACTGTAACACTCTGATATACCCCACACCCCACACTGTAACACTCTGATATACCCCACACCCCTCACTGTAACACTCTGATATACACCACACCCCTCACTGTAACACTCTGATATACCCCACACCCCTCACTGTAACACTCTGATATACCCCACACCCCTCACTGTAACACTGATATACCCCACACCCCTCACTGTAACACTGATATATCCCACACCCCTCACTGTAACACTCTGATATACCCCACACCCCTCACTGTAACACTCTGATATACCCCACACCCCTCACTGTAACACTCTGATATACCCCACACCCCACACTGTAACACTCTGATATACCCCACACCCCTCACTGTAACACTCTGATATACCCCACACCCCTCACTGTAACACTCTGATGTACCCCACCCCTCGCTGTAACACTCTGATATACCCCACACCCCTCACTGTAACACACTGATATACCCCACACCCCTCACTGTAACACACTGATATACCCCACACCCCTCACTGTAACACTCTGATATACCCCACACCCCTCACTGTAACACACTGATATACCCCACACCCCTCACTGTAACACTCTGATATACCCCACACCCCTCACTGTAACACACTGATATACCCCACACCCCTCACTGTAACACTCTGATATACCCCACACCCCTCACTGTAACACTCTGATATACCCCACACCCCACACTGTAACACTCTGATATACCCCACACCCCTCACTGTAACACACTGATATACCCCACACCCCTCACTGTAACACACTGATATACCCCACACCCCTCACTGTAACACTCTGATATACCCCACACCCCTCACTGTAACACACTGATATACCCCACACCCCTCACTGTAACACTCTGATATACCCCACACCCCTCACTGTAACACACTGATATACCCCACACCCCTCACTGTAACACTCTGATATACCCCACACCCCACACTGTAACACTCTGATATACCCCACACCCCTCACTGTAACACACTGATATACCCCACACCCCTCACTGTAACACTCTGATATACCCCACACCCCACACTGTAACACCCTGATATACCCCACACCCCTCACTGTAACACTGTGATATACCCCACACCCCTCACTGTAACACTCTGATATACCCCACACCCCTCACTGTAACACTCTGATATACCCCACACCCCTCACTGTAACACTCTGATATACCCCACACCCCTCACTGTAACACTCTGATATACCCCACACCCCTCACTGTAACACTCTGATATACCCCACACCCCTCACTGTAACACTCTGATGTACCCCACCCCTCACTGTAACACTCTGATATACCCCACACCGCTCACTGTAACACTCTGATATACCCCACACCCCTCACTGTAACACACTGATATACCCCACACCCCTCACTGTAACACTCTGATATACCCCACACCCCTCACTGTAACACACTGATATACCCCACACCCCTCACTGTAACACACTGATATACCCCACACCCCTCACTGTAACACTCTGATATACCCCACACCCCTCACTGTAACACACTGATATACCCCACACCCCTCACTGTAACACTCTGATATACCCCACACCCCACACTGTAACACTCTGATATACCCCACACCCCTCACTGTAACACACTGATATACCCCACACCCCTCACTGTAACACACTGATATACCCCACACCCCTCACTGTAACACTCTGATATACCCCACACCCCTCACTGTAACACACTGATATACCCCACACCCCTCACTGTAACACTCTGATATACCCCACACCCCTCACTGTAACACACTGATATACCCCACACCCCTCACTGTAACACTCTGATATACCCCACACCCCACACTGTAACACTCTGATATACCCCACACCCCTCACTGTAACACACTGATATACCCCACACCCCTCACTGTAACACTCTGATATACCCCACACCCCTCACTGTAACACTCTGATACACCCCACACCCCTCACTGTAACACTCTGATATACCCCACACCCCTCACTGTAACACTCTGATATACCCCACACCCCTCACTGTAACACTCTGATATACCCCACACCCCTCACTGTAACACTCTGATATACCCCACACCCCACACTGTAACACCCTGATATACCCCACACCCCTCACTGTAACACTGTGATATACCCCACACCCCTCACTGTAACACTCTGATATACCCCACACCCCTCACTGTAACACACTGATATACCCCACACCCCTCACTGTAACACTGATATACCCCACACCCCTCACTGTAACACTCTGATATACCCCACACCCCTCACTGTAACACTCTGATATACCCCACACCCCTCACTGTAACACTCTGATATACCCCACACCCATCACTGTAACACTCTGATATACCCCACACCCCTCACTGTAACACTCTGATATACCCCACACCCCTCACTGTAACACTCTGATGTACCCCACCCCTCACTGTAACACTCTGATATACCCCACACCCCTCACTGTAACACTGATATACCCCACACCCCTCACTGTAACACTCTGATATACCCCACACCCCTCACTGTAACACTCTGATATACCCCACACCCCTCAGTGTGAGCTGGAGGCAATGTAATGAAAATGCATTCTTTGTTGCAGCGTGCATTCAATGCGACTGCCGTCGTACGTCACATGTGCAAGCTGCAGGTTGGCAGTGGGGATGAAGAGGCCTCAATGAGCACATAAGGCGAGGACCAATCAGGTGAGGTAACTTTGCCCATTGAGGGAGTGGTGGGTGAGCGGATTTACAACTCGCTCCTCCCCAATAGCCCAGTTCCTACTATGGTATGGTACTGAGGCCCGCAGCCCAGGAAGGACCTGAATTGGAGCGCCCTACTGTCGGAGGGGCGGTACTGAGGGAGCGCCACACTGTCAGAGGGGCGGTACTGAGGGAGCGCCGCACTATCGGAGGGCCAGTACTGAGGGAGCGCCGCACTGTCGGAGGGGCGGCACTGAGGGAGCGCCGCACTGTCGGAGGGGCGGTACTGAGGGAGCGCCGCACTGTCGGAGGGGCAGTACTGAGGGAGCGCCGCACTGTCGGAGGGCCAGTACTGAGGGAGCGCCACACTGTCGGAGGGGCAGTACTGAGGGAGCACCGCACTGTCGGAGGGGCGGTACTGAGGGAGCGCCGCACTGTCGGAGGGGCGGTACTGAGGGAGCGCCGCACTGTCGGAGGGGCGGTACTGAGGGAGCGCCGCACTGTCGGAGGGGCAGTACTGAGGGAGCGCCGCACTGTCGGAGGTGCCATCTTTCAGGATGAGACGTTAAACCCGAGGCCCCCGTCTGCCCTCTCAGGTGGATGTAAAAGATCCCACGGCCACTATTGGAAGAAGAGCAGGGGGGAGTTCGCCCCGGTGCCTTGGGGCCAATATTTATCCCTCAACCAACATCACTAAAACAGATGATCTGGTCATTTATCACATTGCTGTTTGTGGGAGCTTGCTGTGCGCAAATTGGCTGCCGCGTTTCCTACATTACAACAGTGACCACACTTCAGAAAAAGTCCTTCATTGGCTGTGAAGGGCTTTGGGACTTCCTGAGGTGGGGAAAGGGGCCGGAGAGATGGGAGTCCTCAACAGGCCAGTGGCAGCATTCAGGGTGGGGGGAGGAGGTATAGATTGGGTCTCGGTGCCAAGTGGCAACGGCAAAATCGACCAGATAAGCGCGCCATTAACTCGGGCTGCCCACCCTGGGCGCCCTATTCCTGGTGGTCGTATCATAAGAACATAAGAAATAGGAGCAGGAGTAGGCCAATCGGCCCCTCGAGCCTGCTCCACCATTCAATAAGATCATGGCTGATCTGATCCTAACCTCAAATCTTCTATCACTCTGCATCCACCCGAACCCATGTGATCTCCCGGGAGAGGCGAAAAACCAGATAAAAGACCCCATGGCCAATTTGGGAGAAACAAATCTGGGAAATTCCTCTCCGACCCATCTAGGCGATCGAAATTCTTCCAGGAGATCACTCTGTCCCTATGTTTTCTACAGTACTTACCTTCTGTAAAGGCGATCTCCACCCCAGCCAGGAACAGGAATAAAACCATCTCCTGAAATCTAACACAGAATTAGAACACAGTAGGAGCAGAACCAGGCTACACGGCCCCTGGGCCCGCTCCACTACCCACAGGGCCATGACCATTCCGAACCTAGACTCATGTCCAATTTCCTGCCCGCTCCCCGTAACCCTTAATTCCCTTTACCTCTAGGAAACTATCTATTTCTGTTTTAAATTTATTTAATGAGGTATCACATGACCTCACCCGGTCGAACAGCCCTTCCCCCACCACCTCCCTCCCCTCCAAAATTATTAGGACTAAGAAACGAAAACGATCGAAGAAAATGGATGCCTCCGTGATTTTTACCTCCTGGGGTGTTAAGAACATAAGAAATAGGAGTAGGAGGAGGCCATTCGGCCCCTCGAGCCTGCTCCGCCTTTCAATAAGATCGTGGCTGATCTTCGACCTCAACTCCACTTTCCCGCCTCGATCCCTCGATTCCCCTCGAGTCCAAAAATCTCTCGATCTCGGCCTTGAATATACTCAACGACTGAGCCTCCACAGCCCTCTGGGGGAGAGAATTCCAAAGATTCACCGCCCTCTGGGTGAAGAAATTCCTCCTCATCTCAGTCCTAAATGGCCGACCCCTTATCCTGAGACTGTGACCCCTGGTTCTAGACTCTCCAGCCAGGGGGGGAAACAACCTCTCAGCTTCGAGCCTGTCAAGCCCTCTTAAGAATTTCAATGAGATCGCCTCTCATTCTTCTAAATTCTAGAGAATATAGGCCTAGTCTACTCAATCTCTCCTCATAGGACAATCCCCCCATCCCAGGAATCAGTCTGGTGAACCTTCGTTGCACTCCCTCTATGGCAAGTATATCCTTCCTTAAGTAAGGAGACCAAAACTGTACACAATACTCCAGGTGTGGTCTCACCAAGGCCCTATATCATTGCAGTTAAGACGTCTTTACTCTTAGACTTAAATCCTTAATCTGTAATTCCTGAAGACTCCTACCATTAACTGGATACTCTACGTATGTGCAAGCGTCTATGTGCTCCACCGAGTAGTGTAGAGGAACAGGGAGACCTTGGAGCGCACGTCCACCGATCGCTGAAGGTAGCAGGACAGGTAGATAAGGCGGTTAAGAGGAAAAACTTTTTGACGCGGCGAGTGGTGAGGCCCTGGAACTCGCTGCCGACGGAAGGGGCGGAAGCGGAGACACTCGGATGTTCTCGAGGGGAGACGGGATAGGCACTCGAGGGAAATAAACTCGCAGGGCTACGGGGATAGGGCGGGGGAATGAGACTGACTGGATTGGCCCTACAGAGAGCCGGCACGGACTCGATGGGCCGAATGGCCTCCTTCTGTGCCGTTATGACTCTATGACTTGCCTTTATTAGCCAAGGCATAGAATATAGAAACATAGAAGATAGGAGCAGGAGGAGGCCATTCGGCCCCTCGAGCCTGCTCCGCCATTTAATGCGATCATGGCTGATCATCCAAATTCAGTACCCTGTCCCTGCCTTCTCCCCATATCCCTTAATCCCTTTAGCCTTAAGAAATATATCCAACTCCTTCTTGAATATATTTAATGAATTGGCCTCAACTGCCTTGTGTAGTAGAGAATTCCACAGGTTCACCACTCTCTGGGTGAAGCAATTCCTCCTCATCTCAGTCCTAAATGGCTTACCCCTTATCCTTAGACTGTGACCCCTGGTTCTGGACTCCCCCGCCATCGGGAACATCCTTCCTGCATCTAGTCTGTCTAGTCCTGTTAGAATTTTATAAGTTTCAATGAGATCCCCTCTCATTCTTCTAAACTCCAGTGAGTACAAGCCCAATCGACCCAATCTCTCCTCATACGTCATTCCTCCCATCCCAGGTATCAGTCTGGTGAATCTTCGCTGCACTCCCTCCATGGCAAGAACGTCCTTCCTCAGATAAGGCGACCAAAACTGCACACAATACTCAAGATGTGGTCTCACCAAGGCCCTGTACAACTGCAGCAAGACATCCTTGTTCCTGTAGTCAAACCCTCTCGCTACGAAGGCCAACATACCATTTGCCTTCTTAACCGCCTGCTGCACCTGCATGCTTACCTTCAGCGACTGGTGCACAAGGACACCCAGGTCTCGTTGCACGTCCCCTTCTCCCAATCTATTGCCGTTCAGATAATAATCTGTCTTCCTGTTTTTGCCACCAAAGTGGATAACCTCGCATTTATCCACATTATACTGCATCTGCCATGCATCTGCCCAATCGCCCAACCTGTCCAAATCATACTGGAGTTTCTCTGCATCCTCCTCACAGCACACACGCCCACCCGGCTTTGTGTCGTCTGCAAACTTGGAGATATTACATCTAGTTCCCTTGTCTAGATCATTAATATATATTGTGAATAGCTGGGGTCCAAGGACCGATCCCTGCGGTACCCCACTAGTCACTGCCTGCCACTCGGAAAAAGACCCGTTTATTCCAACTCTTTGCTTCCTGTCTGCCAACCAGTTCTCTATCCAAGTCAATACCAATGTGCCTTAACTTTACACGCTAGTCTCTTATGCGGGACCTTATCGAAAGCCTTCTGAAAGTCCAAATACACCACGGCAATAGATTGGGAGAAGGGGAAGTGCAACGAGACCTGGGTGTCCTTGTGCACCAGTCGCTGAAGGTAAGCATGCAGGTGCAGCAGGCGGTTAAGAAGGCAAATGGTATGTTGGCCTTCGTACAGGGCATTGGTGAGACCACACCTTGAGTATTGTGTGCAGTTTTGGTCGCCTTATCCGAGGAAGGATGTTCTTGCCATGGAGGGAGTGCAGCGAAGATTCACCAGACTGATACCTGGGATGGCAGGAATGACGTATGAGGAGAGATTGGGTCGATTGGGCTTATACTCGCTGGAGTTTAGAAGAATGAGAGGGGATCTCATTGAAACTTATAAAATTCTAACAGGACTGAACAGACTAGATGCAGGAAGGATGTTCCCGATGGCGGGGGAGTCCAGAACCAGGGGTCACAGTCTAAGGATAAGGGGTAAGCCATTTAGGACTGAGATGAGGAGGAATTTCTTCACCCAGAGAGTGGTGAACCTGTGGAATTCTCTACCACAGAAGGCAGTTGAGGCCAATTCATTAAATATATTCAAGAAGGAGTTGGATATATTCCTTAAGGCTAAAGGGATCAAGGGATATGGGGAGAAAGCAGGGACAGGGTACTGAATTTGGATGATCAGCCATGATCTCATTGAATGGCGAAGCAGGCTCGAGGGGCCGAATGGCCTACTCCTGCTCCTATCTTCTATGTTTCGATGTCTGGAACTCACTGCCTGAAAGGGTGATCGAGGCAGAAACCCCCATCACATTTAAAAAGTCCTTGGATACGCACTTGAAGCGCCGTAACCTACAGGGCTACGGACCAAGAGCTGGAAAGTGGGATTAGGCCGGCGCGGACACAGTGGGCCGAATGGCCTCCTCCTGTGCCGTAAGTAGCTCTGATTCGATGGTAACCGTGTCTCTTGTTGATTTGTTTCTAGCTGGTGTGCAGCGGCCTGGACTCTATCCCCACCGTCCCCCCACAACACCTCAACGACCCTTGCTCCCAGTGATGGCGAGCGCCCTCCCTTGTGACACGGCTGCGCTGTTGTATCAAAGTTGCGAATCCACTCTGGTGCTGTTGGCATGCCCGCTTTCGATGGCCTCGTCCCTTTGGCGGCCGCCATGTTCCCCTCCCTCCTCCTCCCGGGCGGAAGGCTCTCGCCACGGCCCTCCCCTCCGACGGATCCCGGACTGTGCGCCCCCTCCCCGTCCTCCCTGGTCGAAGACGCTACGGCAGGAGACGTGCTGCCACCTTGTTCGCCACCCACCCTGGGGACGCTGGTCGGAGCGGCGTCGTTGAACTGCCGACTGCCGCCGATCAAGATGGCTGAGGATCAAGATGGCTGACGGCCGCGGCTCCAGATGGCCGAGGATCAAGATGGCCGACGGCCGCGGATCAAGATGGCCGACGGCCACGGGTCAAGATGGCCGAGGATCAAGATGGCCAATGGCCGCGGATCAAGATGGCTGAGGATCAAGATGGCCGACGGCCGTGGCCGACGCTCGCGGGCCACGTGTTTGTGAGGCTGCTTGGCGCCAATTGCGCCTCAGAGAGGCGTCCATCTTGAATTCTTCCCAAGCCGCTAATTGGTGGTGGACACATGCTCCCCCCTCTCCCACCCCCCCCTTGTTGGCTTGGATGGTTAAGTCAGGCCGAGTTCCTGTGGGGCAGCAGTAGGGAGGCCTTACCGTTGGCCTCAGTGCCCTGTGGGCGGGTGGGCGAGGGTGGAAGCCAAGCTTGCTCTTGACCGTTAACCTGCTGGAGAGGGTGCGCGTCGGTCTGGGGGCATGGGTGGGGTGAGGGGGTCAGGGTTCGGCTGCAGTCCCCCGCTTCGCCGCCGCCTCTTGCAGTCGAATAGCCCGGCCGACACTGTTTGGCTCCAGCAGGGTGAGGCACCTGGGGTGGTGGTGGTGGTGGGGGGGCGAGGAAGGGCGGTCGGTGCTCCCACCGCGGGTCCGACAGGGAAAAGAAGGTGTTGGAGCTGATGGAAGGGGGGTGGGAAAAGATGGCAGCCAGATGGAGTTTAGTGAAGGAGCGCCAGGCGGGGCGGGCGGGGGAAGCCTTTGGGGATGGACTGGCAATCTGGTTGGGGTTTGGGGGTTTGCGGGCAGGGAGGGCCCACCAGATTCTCCCGGCCGGCTCTTGGGCAAGGGGGAAAGCCCAGGCATGGCCCTTCCATGCTCTCCCGCTCCCACTTCCCGTCAGCAGGCCACGGCGGCCATGTTGGCTGTCGCCATGGTCACGCTGCTCGCCAATGCGGATCGTCTTTGGCAGGGGCAGGGGAACAAGGAGATTGGGAAAGGAGGCGGGGGATTAACCGGAGAGAGAGAGAGAAAAAATTAGCGGAATTTATCATTGAGAAAATGGGGCCGCCCCCTTTCCTCTTGTGGGCCGCCTCAACCGTGCTGAGGTGGACAGGAGCAGCTGGCTGGCTTGTAGGGGGAGGGGGGCTACAGGTGTCCTCTACGCTCTCCGCCGCCCTGGATTGAGGTGATGGCGGGGGATGAGGGAGGTGGCAGGTGGGTGGTGGGGTGCTGAGGAGATTCGGGATGCAATCGGACAGGGTTACAGCTCCACCTCCTCGGCGAGTGTCGCAGGCTCGGCCTCGGGCCGAATGACGGCGAAGAGTTCCGCTCGGGCGAGGCGGCCAGAGCAAGGCCGAGGAGGGAAGAGGCGGCGGAGGAGGAGGGCGGGCCTAACTGCAAATATTTCCCTCTCACCCAACCACTGACCATCGACTCACCCTCCCACCCCAACCCCCTCCTTCCCACATGGACAGTTCCGCCCGATGACATCACCGGCCCCCTGGACAATGGGATTCAACGGACGACCTCGTCGGCAGACGGGTCCATTGACCGCGGCCGGGGAGGGTGCCGGCCAGGAGGATGGAAGTGGTTCCGTCTCATTGTGTGAGAACTTCGAAGCCTAACCTAGGCCGGGAGACGTGCCTGCAGATGTCTGTGTTCTGGAAATGTCAGAAGCATGCAACCGCAACTTGTATTTGCTCTTGTCCAGTTGGACTCCACGCTTATCGAACCTGCATGCTGTTACCTGAGGTTGGATAGAGATGGCTTGGCAGCGTTTCCAATGCAAGCGAGAAATTCATTAAAAAAGTGGAACAATCTCCAAAAACATTGGCTGAGCCTCTTTCAATAGACGATCAATCTCCGGTTGGCGGTCAGGACTTCAAACTTGTCCTTCCAGGTTCTATCACAGGCTGAGGGGAGTCTCTCCATTGGCTGGGTGAGGGAGGCAGAGATGGGGACAGTGTAGAGGGAGCTTTACTCTGTATCTAACCCCGTGCTGTACCTGCCCTGGGAGTGTTTGATGGGGCTAGTGTAGAGGGAGCTTTACTCTGTATCTAACCTATGCTGTACCTGCCCCGGGAGTGCTTGATGGGGACAGTGTAGAGGGAGCTTTACTCTGTATCTAACCCATGCTGTACCTGCCCCGGGAGTGTTTGATGGGGACAGTGTAGAGGGAGCTTTACTCTGTATCTAACCTGTGCTGTACCTGCCCTGGGAGTGTTTGATGGGACAGTGTAGAGGGAGCTTTACTCTGTATCTAACCCGTGCTGTACCTGCCCTGGGAGTGTGTGTTGGGACAGTGTAGAGGGAGCTTTACTCTGTATCTAACCCGTGCTGTACCTGCCCTGGGAGTGTTTGATGGGACAGTGTAGAAGGAGCTTTACTCTGTAATAACCCGTGCTGTACCTGCCCTGGGAGTGTTTGATGGGGACAGTGCAGAGGGAGCTTTACTCTGTATCTAACCGTGCTGTACCTGTCAGAGGGGAGTTCTCCCCGGTGTCCTGGGTCCAATATTTATCCCTCAACCAACATCACTAAAAAAAGAGTATTGGGTTTGACTGTGATGCCAACTGCAGTCAAATTGCCTGCAGACAATCGCTGTCCTGAGCTGTGCCCAGAAAGTTACACAGGAACAGGAGGAGGCCATTCAGCCCCCTCGAGCCTGTTACATTAGGAACAGGAGGAGGCCATTCAGCCCCTCGAGCCTGTTACATTAGGAACAGGAGGAGGCCATTCAGCCCCTCGAGCCTGTTACTTTAGGAACAGGAGGAGGCCATTCAGCCCCTCGAGCCGGTTACATTAGGAACAGGAGGAGGCCATTCAGCCCCTCAAGCCTGTTACATTAGGAGCAGGAGGAGGCCGTTCAGCCCCTCGAGCCTGTTACATTAGGAACAGGAGGAGGCCGTTCAGCCCCTCCAGCCTGTTACATTAGGAACAGGAGGAGGCCGTTCAGCCCCTCGAGCCTGTTACATTAGGAACAGGAGGAGGCCATTCAGCCCCCTCGAGCTTGTTACATTAGGAACAGGAAGAGGCCGTTCAGCCCCTCGAGCCTGTTACATTAGGAACAGGAAGAGGCCGTTCAGCCCCTCGAGCCTGTTACATTAGGAACAGGAGGAGGCCATTCAGCCCCTCAAGCCTGTTACATTAGGGACAGGAGGAGGCCGTTCAGCCCCTCGAGCCTGTTACATTAGGAACAGGAGGAGGCCGTTCAGCCCCCTCGAGCCTGTTACATTAGGAACAGGAGGAGGCCATTCAGCCCCCTCTAGCCTGCTCCACCATTCAGTGAGATCGTGGCTGATCTGTATCCTAACTCCATCCACCCGTCTTGGCTCCGTAACCCTTAATACCCTTGGATCGCAAAAATCTATCGACCTCCGTCTTGAAAATCTTAATTGAGCCCTAGCATCGGCATTTGGGGAATTCATTGTGTGAGAAGGCCACGCAGAAAAATGATGGTGCGACGTGTCGGAGGAGCAACATCAGCGGCCAGAAGGGCACAGCGTCGAAGAGGCTGCGGAAACAACAACAGCTTGCATTTATATA
The DNA here is from genome assembly GCF_052327205.1 of Somniosus microcephalus. Lineage (NCBI taxonomy): Eukaryota > Metazoa > Chordata > Chondrichthyes > Squaliformes > Somniosidae > Somniosus > Somniosus microcephalus. Next base: position 34,634,713 of record NW_028225185.1, read on the forward strand.
GCGCGTATAACACATAGAAATGTCCCAAGGTGCTCCAGGGGAGTGTAAATCCAGCAAAATTTGACACCGAGCCACATAAGGAGATATTGGGACAGATGATTAAAAGCTTGGTCAAAGAGGTTGGTTTTAAGGAGCGTCTGAAAGGAGGAGAGAGAGAGGCGGAGAGGTTTAGGGAGGGTGGTCCTATGAGGAGAGATGGAGTAGATTGGGCCGATACTCTCTGGGGTTTAGAAGAATGAGAGGTGATCTCATCGTAACATATAAGATTCTGAGGGGGGATTGACAGGGTAGATGCTGAGAGGCTGTTTGCCCCCTGGCTGGAGAGTCTAGAACCAGGGGTCACAGTCTCAGGATAAGGGGTCGGCCATTTTGGACTGAGATGAGGAGGAATTTCTTCACTCAGAGGGCGGTGAATCTCTGGAATTCTCTGCCCCAGAGGGCTGTGGAGGCTCAGTCGTTGAGTATATTCAAGGCCGAGATCGAGAGATTTTTGGACTCTAGGGGAATCGAGGGATATGGGGATCGGGCGGGAAAGTGGAGTTGAGGTCGATGATCAGTCATGATCTTATTGACTGGCGGATCAGGCTCGAGGGGCCGAACGGCCTTCTCCTGATTCTTACTTTACGAGGCTTGTTCCTGATGGCGGGGGAGTCCAGAACCAGGGGTCACAGTCTAAGGGTAAGGGGTAAGCCATTTAGGACAGAGATGAGGAGGAATTTCTTCACCCAGAGAGTGGTGAACCTGTGGAATTCTTTGCCACACAAGGCAGTTGAGGCCAATTCATTAAATATCTTCAAGAAGGAGTTAGATATATTTCTTAAGGCTAAAGTGATCAAGGGATATGGGGAGAAGGCAGGGACAGGGTACTGAATTTGGATGATCAGCGATGATCTCATTGAATGGCGGAGCAGGCTCGAGGGGCCGAATGTCCTGCTCCTATCTTCTATGTTTAAGTTGCGCAGATGCAAATGATTCAGAGATTGCACCCCCATCCTCACAATTCTAGTTTACTTTTCAGATCTTTACAGCAGAAAAGGAAGAGTAAGAGAGGCAAAAGTGTGAAGAAAATGTCAATTATTGGGGAAATTTGGGTTTTTTTTGGTCATGGGCAGCCCGCGCAATGCATTCTGGGGATGGCTGGCGAGTTGGACCTCCATTGTTACTGCGCATGCGCTTCTCCGACGCCTGCCGGCATTTGGATGCCGGCGGCGCGACTGCGCAACCGCAGCGCCGGCCTCCCATTTTGCTTTGCCCCGCCCCACCTCCAGCTGCGCATGCGGACGCGGTGAACCCTGGGGATTGTAGTCCGCCGGCACCCGCACGGTGCATGCCCGAGACGGGAGGCGACGGGGTGAGGGAACTACAAACGGAAGTGAGGAAAGATCTGGGGCCACGTAGGTCGCTGCTCGGCTTGGTATAGCGGCTGCGTCATATCAATTCTCGACTTCCCATATGGTCTAGCGGTTAGGATTCCTGGTTTTCACCCAGGCGGCCCGGGTTCGACTCCCGGTATGGGAATGAGCAATTTTTTTGTCCCTGTCCTCTTAGTTAGTTACAATATTAAAATAGACATTTCAAACTTTTTACATTAAATACAAATGTTAAACTTTTATATTAATTAGAAATTTTTAACTTTTAACATTAATTAGAAATTTTAAACTTAATATTAAATACAAATTTTAAACTTTTAATATTAATTAGAAATTTTAAACTTTTAATATTAAATACAAATTTTAAACTTTTAATATTAATTAGAACGTTTAAACTTTTAATATTAAATACAAATTTTAAACTTTTAATATTAATTAGAACGTTTAAACTTTTAGTATTAAATACAAATTTTAAACTTTTAATATTAATTAGAAATTTTAAACTTTCAATATTAATTAGAAATTTTAAACTTTTAATAATTAGAAATTTTAAACTTTTAATATTAAATACAAATTTTAAACTTTTAATATTAATTAGAAATTTTAAACTTTTAATATTAAATACAAATCTTAAACTTTTAATATTTAAACTTTTAATATCAAATACAAATTTTAAACTTTTAATATTAATTAGAAATTTTAAACTTTTAATATTAAATACAAATTTTAAACCTTTAATATTAATTAGAAATTTTAAACTTTTAATATTAATTAGAAATTTTAAACTTTTAATAATTAGAAATTTTAAACTTTTAATATTAAATACAAATTTTAAACTTTTAATATTAATTAGAAATTTTAAACTTTTAATATTAAATACAAATCTTAAACTTTTAATATTTAAACTTTTAATATCAAATACAAATTTTAAACTTTTAATATTAATTAGAAATTTTAAACTTTTAATATTAAATACAAATTTTAAACTTTTAATATTAATTAGAAATGTTAAACTTTTAATATTAAATACAAATCTTAAACTTTTAATATTAATTAGAAATCTTAAACTTTTAATATTAAATACAAATTTTAAACTTTTAATATTTAAACTTTTAATATCAAATACAAATTTTAAACTTTTAATATTAATTAGAAATTTTAAACTTTTAATATTAAATACAAATCTTAAACTTTTAATATTAATTAGAAGTCTTAAACTTTTAATATTAAATACAAATTTTAAACTTTTAATATTTAAACTTTTAATATTAAATAGAAATTTTAAACTTTTTAAAGAAATTGCACTTTTTTAAGGGCTTTGATAGAATTTAATGGGATCTAACATCGAAACATAGAAGATAGGAGCAGGAGTAGGCCATTCGGCCCCTCGAGCCTGCTCCGCCATTCAATGAGATCATGGCTGATCATCCAAATTCAGTACCCTGTCCCTGCCTTCTCCCCATATCCCTTGATCCCTTTAGCCTTAAGAAATATATCTAACTCCTTCTTGAATATATTTAATGAATTGGCCTCAACTGCCTTCTGTGGTAGAGAATTCCACAGGTTCACCACTCTCTGGGTGAAGAAATTCCTCCTCATCTCAGTCCTAAATGGCCTACCCCTTATCCTTAGACTGTGACCCCTGGTTCTGGACTCCCCGACCATCGGGAACATCCTTCCTGCATCTAGTCTGTCCAGTCCTGTCAGAATTTTATAAGTTTCAATGAGATCCCCTCTCATTCTTCTAAACTCCAGCGAGTATAAGCCCAATCGACCCAATCTCTCCTCATACGTCATTCCTGCCATCCCAGGTATCAGCTTGGTGAATCTTCGCTGCACTCCCTCCATGGCCTCCATCTAGTGGGGTGGCTCGAATCATAGAATGGTTACGGCACAGAAGGAGGCTCTTCGGCCCTTCGAGCCCGTGCCGGCTCTCTGCACGAGCACTTCAGCTTTATAAAGGTTCATCATAACTTCCATATTAAATATTAAATAGAAATTTTAAACTTTTAATATTAAACACAATGGCCTAGAAATTCAGTGCCCTTAGCACCGATTTTGCGGCGCTAGAGGGCCTAGCGCTGCAATTGGCGCCGGTTCCTAAATTGCCTGGGGCCCTTCCGCGGCGGTAGACCGGTAGCGCTGCGCCGGCACCGATGACGTCATCGGTGTGCGCAGCGTCCCGGTTGCCGGGTAACCCGGCCCCAAGCCGAAATTCAGTTGCGGCCGCCTCGCCAGTGGCAGCCGCAACTAAGACTCCGGCAAACGAGTGTTGCCGGAGTCTGCGCCGGCGCTTTAAGGAGGCGCGGCGGCCGGCCGCTTTCCCGCCAGCCGCCTGCCCGCAGCTCCCTCCCCGGACTTCTCCCCCACCCCCCCCGGAACAGATGCAAGCCCGGCACTTGTCCGAGGTGCCGGGCTCATTTTTGAAGAGATTTGCGCGGGCCGCGGCCGGGTGCAGGCAGCTCCTCCTTAACGGAAGGAGGAGGCCTGCACTTCCCGAGCCTGCCGCACCGCAGCGGGCGCCGCAGCGCCGGAATAGCGCCGCAATGCGGCGCGTTGCGCCAGTTTTCAGGCGCTAAAACCCTTCAGTAGCGCCGGCAGCCGTTTGGGCGCGGCGCTACTGAATTTTTGGCGCGCGCAAAGGGACTTAGCGCCGGCGCTAACTTCTGGCGCTAAAGCCCTGGCGCAGCGCAAACTCAATTTCTAGGCCAATTTTTTTTAGAGCTTAATAGGAAATGGCATTTTTTAAGGGCTTTAATAGAAATTTATATCGTTTAGAATTTAGGGGTTGTATTCCTTAGAATTTAGAAGGTTAAGGGGTCGATCTGATCGCAGTTTTCAGGATATTAAGGGGAACTGATAGGGTAGAGAGAGAGAAACTATTTCCGCTGGTTGGGGAGTCTCGGACTCGGGGGCAGAGTCTCAAAATTAGAGCCAGACCTTTCAGGAGTGAAGTTAGGAAACACTTCGACACACAAAGGGTGGTAGAAGTTTGGAACTCTCTTCCGCAAACGGCAGTATTAAGGGATATGGGGCAAAGGCGGGTGGATGGAGTTAGGTCACAGATCATCCATGATCTCATTCAATGGTGGATCAGGCTCAAGGGGCTGAACGGCCTCCTCCTGTTCCTAATGTAACAGGCTCGAGGGGCTGAACGGCCTCCTCCTGTTCCTAATGTAACAGGCTCGAGGGGCTGAACGGCCTCCTCCTGTTCCTAATGTAACAGGCTCGAGGGGCTGAACGGCCTCCTCCTGTTCCTAATGTAACAGGCTCGAGGGGCTGAATGGCCTCCTCCTGTTCCTAATGTAACAGGCTCGAGGGGGCTGAACGGCCTCCTCCTGTTCCTAATGTAACAGGCTCGAGGGGGCTGAACGGCCTCCTCCTGTTCCTAATGTAACAGGCTCGAGGGGCTGAATGGCCTCCTCCTGTTCCTAATGTAACAGGCCCGAGGGGGCTGAATGGCCTCCTCCTGTTCCTAATGTAACAGGCTCGAGGGGACTGAATGGCCTCCTCCTGTTCCTAATGTAACAGGCTCGAGGGGGCTGAACGGCCTCCTCCTGTTCCTAATGTAACAGGCTCGAGGGGCTGAATGGCCTCCTCCTGTTCCTAATGTAACAGGCTCGAGGGGGCTGAACGGCCTCCTCCTGTTCCTAATGTAACAGGCCCGAGGGGACTGAATGGCCTCCTCCTGTTCCTAATGTAACAGGCTCGAGGGGCTGAACGGCCTCCTCCTGTTCCTAATGTAACAGGCTCGAGGGGGCTGAACGGCCTCCTCCTGTTCCTAATGGGATCTTAATGGCGTGGTGACAATATTAAATATAAATTTTAAACTTTTTTAGGGCTTAATAGGAAATTGCATTTTTAATGGCTTTAATAGAAGTTGATATCTTTTAGAATTTAATGGGACTTTTTAAAAGATTTTTTTTAAAATTCGTTTATGGGATGTGGGCGTCGCTGGCGAGGCCCAGCATTTATTGCCCATCCCTAATCGCCCTTGAGAAGGTGGTGGTGAGCCGCCTTCTTGAACCGCTGCAGTCCCGTGTGGTGAAGGTACTCCCACAGCGCTGTTAGGGAGGGAGTTCCAGGATTTTGACCCAGCGACGATGAAGGAACGGCCGAGATATTTCCAACTCAGGATGGTGTGTGTGACTGGGAGGGGAACTTGGAGGTGGCGGTGTTCCCCTGCGCCTGCTGCCCTCGTCCTTCTAGGCGGAAGAGGTGGCGGGTTTGGGAGGTGCTGCCGAAGATGCCTTGGCGAGTTTAATATCCGTTTGCCCTATGAGGAGACCTTGAGTAGAACAAAAGCGAGATTTGCATTTATATAGCACCTCTCAGCACCTCAGGACATCCCAAAGCGCTTCACAGCCAATGAAGGACTTTTTTTGAAGTGTGGTCACTGTTGTAATGTAGGAAACGCGGCAGCCAATTTGCGCACAGCAAGCTCCCACAAACAGCAGTGTGATAAATGATCAGATCATCTGTTTTTAGTGATGTTGATTGAGGGATAAATCTCCTTCTTCTTAGGCAGTCCCTCGGAACCGAGGATGATTTGCTTCCACATTAAAAATGAGTTCTCAGGTGACTGATGAGTCCAATGCGGGACCTACAGTCTCTGTCACAGGTGGGGCAGACGGTGGTTGAAGGGGCGGGTGGGTGTGGGGTGCTTGGGTTGACGTGCGCTCCTTGCGTTGTTTGCACTTGGCTTCCGCTTGCTCCCGGCGAAGAGGCTCGAGGCGTTCGGTGCCTTCCCGGATGCTTCTCCTCCACTTTGTGCTGTGGTCTCGGGCCAGGGATTCCCAGGTGTCGATGGGGGATGTTACGCTTTTTCCAAGGAGGCTTTGAGGGTGTCCTTGAAGCGTTTCCTCTGCCCACCTGGGGCTCTCTTGCCGTGTCGGAGCTCCGAGTAGAGCGCTTGTTTTGGGAGTCTCGTATCGGGCATGCGGACAATGTGACCCGTCCATCGGAGCTGATCGAGCGCGGTCAAAGCTTCGATGCTGGGGATGTTGGCCTGAGCGAGAACACGGACGTTAGTGCGCCTATCCCGCCAATGGATTTGCAGGATCTTACGGAGGCAGCGTTGGTGGGACCTCTCCAGTGCTTTGAGGTGCCTGCTGTACATGGTCCATGTCTCTGAGGCATACAGCAGGGCGGGTATCACTGCTGCTCTGTAGACCATGAGCTTGGTGCCGGGTTTGAGGTCCTGGTCTTCAAACACTCTCTTCCTCAGGCGACCGAAGGCTGCACTGGCACACTGAAGGCCAACAACACCTTCAGTGAGGGATCAATACTGGCCCCAGGACACCAGGGAGAACTCGCCCCTGCTCTTCTCCCAATAGTGGCCGTGGGATCTTTTTGCTCCAATTGACCCCCAGCCTCGACAGCTCTTTGGGGGGGAGAGTCCCAGATTTCCACCAGCCTTTGTGTGAAGAAGTGCTTCCTGACATCACCCCTGAACGGCCTGGCTCGAATGTGAAGGTTCTGCCCCCTTGTTCTGGACTCCCCCCACCAGAGGAAATAGTTTCTCTCTCGATCGACCCGATCTGATCCTTTAATCATCTCAAACACCTCGATCAGATCCCCCCTTAATCTTCTACAGTCGAGGGAACACAAGCCCAGTCTGTGCGACCTGTCCTCGGAATTTAACCCTTTCAACCCCGGGTATGGTTCTGGTGAATGTTAAAGAAAGACTTGCATTTATATAGCGCCTTTCACGACCACCGGACGTCTCAAAGAGCTTCACAGCCAATGAAGGACTTTTTTTGAAGTGTGGTCACTGTTGTAATGTAGGAAACGCGGCAGCCAATTTGCGCACAGCAAGCTCCCACACACAGCAATGTGATAAATGACCAGATCGTCTGTTTTTAGTGATGTTGAATTGAGGGATAAATATTGGCCCCCAGGACACCGGGGAGAACTCCCACCCTGTTCTTCTTCCAATAGCGGCCGTGGGATCTTTTACGTCCACCTGAGAGAGCAGACGGGGGCCTCGGGTTTAACATCTCACCCCGGAAGATGAACAAAGAGAATTATTAGCCACTGTCTCCCATTACCCTCTAAAACCATGAAGGGTTTAGATCGAGTAAATAAAGAGAAACTGTTTCCAATGGCCGAAGGGTCAAGAACCAGAGGACACAGATTTAAGGCGATTGGCAAAAGAACCAGAGGAAAGAGCAGAGGAGAGTTGGACTAATTGGATTGGTCTTCGAACGAGTCGGCGCTGACTCGATGGGCTGAATGGCCTCCTTCTGTGGACAAGCTTGCGGGACAGCCAGGCCGAGATTGGGAACTCACTATCATTCAACCACCAGGAGGCGATGTCGAGCCTGGTCGGACACCACCTGTGTCTCCTCCCAGTCGCTTGGTGGCGCTGCAGCCTCCCCATCAGGAGCTGCAATTCCTCCTCCGGGCCATTGGTGGCGCGCTCAGCGAGGAGCTGCAATTCCTCCTCCGGGCCATTGGTGGCGCTGCTGCCCCTCAAACAGGCGCTGCAATTCCTCCTCCAGGCCACTGGTGGCACTCTCAGTGAGAAGCTGCAAATCCTCCTCCCAGGCACGGATGGCGCTGTAAGTGAGGAGCTGCAATTCCTCCTCCAGGCCACTGGTGGTGCTGCTGCCTCTCAAATAGGAGCAGCAATTCCTCCTCCGGGCCACTGGTGGCGCTGCTGCCTCTCAAACAGGAGCTGCAATTCCTCCTCCAGGCCACTGGTGGCACTCTCAGTGAGAAACCAGGAGTAACCCAAGGCAGAGACTCTGGAGACATACTGATTTGGTTTGAAACAGAGCTTAAGAATTGCATCAAATTTATAAAAAAGGGCGAAAACTGTAGTGTATGTAACGTTCCACCTTTAAGAGAACTATTTTAAGGGTTGCACTACTTTGTCTTGGCTACTGTATACTGTAATACCGGTGGTGACCACACCGGTATATACGTGCTGTGTAAGGATTGATTGGGCAGATTCGCCCTGACCTTCGAATAGTAAAGTCCTGTTAAAGTTACTCTTGTAGTCTGTGTATTAATTCACCATATAACCGACAGACTTTACAGTGGCGACGAGGTCGATCTTACCCTGCGGCAGCGATACATCCGAAGCAGTTAACGAGCGTCGAGAGGAGGCACCCGCCCTCGTCATTCTGCTGAGAGAAGACTCGAGTCTGCAGAGCAAGGAAGAAGGAAGAATTCAGACACGAAGCCTTCCATCAGCAACAGGCAGTGATCGTTCCTTCTGCCACGGTGGTGAGTGAGCCGATCAGCCACGAGAAGCAAGTCGGCCACGTTGACTGTGAGTAGGGGGGAAAAAAAAAAGAACGGAGGAAGGGCGGTGAACTCGATCACGGTCGGGGGGAAAGGAGCCGGACAGAAGTCAGGCCCAGAGGCGCTGAGACTGGGGCAGCGTGGGGCACGGAAACCGCGGTGCAAGCGGGAACGCAGCCGGTGTGAGAGACCGGGCTACCAGCGGGAACGCAGCCGGTGTGAGAGACCGGGCTACAAGCGGGCTGGGAGACGCAACAGCGTCGTGAGACAGCTCGACCGCGACCGGCGAAAGGCCGGGCAGCTACCGAGGCCGCGAGGCGCTGCGACCGGGATCGTAAGGCGCGGGAAGAAATAAAAATAAGAAACCGCGGAGAACTCAGCCGCAGCCGGGGGAGGAAAGGACCGGACTGCGAGAGGGCTGGGAGGCGCGATTGGAAGCCGCTGAGGGAGAGACAGAGCCCGAGCGAGCGGGAGAGACAGAGCCGAGCGAGGGAGACCGAGGAGATTCAGCCAGCGGCTGGAACTGTTCGCCGTCAACGGGTTGTCCCCAGCGCCGGTTGCCCTGCCGAGAAAAGGGAACAAAGAACGCACTGAAGCCGGCGCGCAGGCTGCGAACCCCGAAAGCCAGTGGTCGTCGCCCGAGGGAAAAGCTTACCCCTCCCGCCAGTAGGCGGAGAAGAAGACAGGAGCGGGAAACCGCCATTTTGAAAGTGGGCGGGGAAGAAGACAAGCGCGGGAAACCGCCATTTTTGGAAAAAAAAAAGTTAAAGAAAAATTTCGTTGTTGTTTCTCAGGAAGATTGTGAAGATGCCTAAGCGTGGCAACATCAACGAATTCGATTCTGATGTGGAAGATTGGACCACGTATGTAGAACGCATCGAGATATATTGTAAGGTCAATAAGATAGCAAATTATGATAAAGCTCTAACCTTACTAAACTCAATGGGTGCGAAGACATACGGGTTATTGAAGCATCTTCTATCACCAGCTAAACCGACGGATCAGTCTTTCGCTAATATTGGTGCTGTCCTGAAGGATCATGTGAACCCCACACCGCTGATGTTAGCGGAACGAGCTAAATTTTATGGGAGAACGCAACTAAAGGAGGAAAGCAACGCGGAGTACCTGGTTGAACTGCGTAGGCTAGCAAAATACTGTCAGTTTGGGGTAAATCTGACAGAGGCACTGAGAGACAAGTTCGTGTGCGGGATGTCGAAGGAAGGAACACAAAAGCGACTGCTCGAAGAGAACGATCTTACACTTGATAAGGCTGTCCTTATTGCAGCATCGCACGAAGCCGCAGCGAGAGGCACGGCGGAAATGCAGCTGAAGACAGCGGTACTCAGTGTGGATCAAATGACTTCGGGTACAACGAAATGTTACCGTTGTGGGAAGACAACACACGACCAGAACCAATGCCGGTTTAAAAACCAGGAATGTAGAAAATGTGGCAAACTTGGTCACATAGCTAAAGTATGCCGGTCAGGAAAGAAGACCAGCAACAATAAGTCACTGCAGAAGAAGTACAGAAAGGTACATAAGGTGACTGTGAAGAGTCCAGATGAACTGAATTCGGATTCAGACCCCAACAGCAAGGAACTGGGTAGTCTGAGGATTCACAATGTGAGTAAAGAAGCTGACCGACAAACTATCTGGGTCACACTGCAGATTGCAAAAGTCCAAGTGAAGATGGAAGTGGACACCGGATCGACGTTGACGGTCATGAATAAACAAGATTACAAAAAGTTATTCAAACATATTCCCCTACGGGATACGGAGATAGTATTGCAGACATACACGGGGCATAAAGTATACCCCATCGGAAAGATAAAAGTCAAGGTGAGACACAAGGGCAAAGATCACCAAGGAATGGACTTATATGTACTACCCGAGGGAGGTCCACCACTTCTGGGATGGGAGTGGATCAGGAAAATAAAGATAGTCTGGCACTCACTAAACACAATGACGGTAGATTTCGGAAAGAAAGATGTCAAACCTGAACGGTTGTCCAGAATATTGGACGAGGCTAAAGAGGTATTCCAGCAGGGACTGGGAACACTGAGAGGAATTAAGGCAAAAATCAAGATTGCAGAACATGCAAACCCAAAATTTTTCAAAGCCGGATCGGTACCTTACGCGATACGACCTGCTGTGGAGGCAGAACTGGAAGAGCTTGAACGTGCAGGGGTACTGTCGAAGGTGGACTGGAGTGAGTGGGCCACGCCCATTGTTCCCGTCATGAAGTCTTCATCAAGTAACAAGCCAGGGGGACCGGGGAAGGTCCGCATCTGCGGAGACTTCAAGATCACAGTTAATCCGGTGCTTCACACGGTACAATACCCGCTTCCGCGGATTGAGGATATCTTTGCTTCATTGTCTGGCGGGAAACACTTCACCAAGATAGACCTGGCACAAGCATATTTACAGATGGAGGTCGAGGAAGAGTCACGCCAGTATCTCACAATCAACACGCACAGAGGCTTGTATCGATATAATAGACTGGTTTTTGGAGTAGCTTCGGCTCCAGCAATTTGGCAGAGGGCCATGGAGCAGGTCTTACAGGGTATTCCAAGCACTCAGTGTTACTTGGACGATATCCTGATTATGGGAGAAGACGAGGAGAAACACCTCACAAATTTGAAACTGGTGCTCACCAGGTTGAAGGAATATGGCCTTCGAATTAATCGCCAGAAATATGAGTTCTTCCAGAAACGGATCTCGTACTGCGGTCATGTCATTGACCAAGAGGGGCTGCACAAGTCACCTGACAAGATCGAAGCGGTCGTGAAGGCCCCCGCTCCGGAAAATGTATCACAGTTGAGGTCGTTTCTGGGGTTGATTAATTATTACCATAAGTTTCTGCCAAATCTATCCACGGTGCTGCATCCGCTGAATGCTCTGTTGCGGAAAGAAGTACCATGGAAGTGGAGCGAGGACTGTAAGAAGGCCTTTCGCAGAAGCAAGGCGTTGATTACCTCTGAGGAAGTGTTGGCTCACTTCAACCCAACACTACCTCTTCGTCTAGCTTGTGATGCTTCCCCTTATGGTATTGGAGCTGTACTCTCACACAAGTTACCAAATGGCTCGGAAAGGCCAGTCGCATTTGCGTCCCGATCATTGACCTCCGCTGAGCGAAATTATGCTCAGATAGATAGGGAGGCTCTCAGCCTTGTGTGGGGAGTAAAGAAATTCAATCATTACCTGCAGGGCAAGAAGTTTACATTGCTGACAGACCACCAGCCATTGGTGTCCATATTCAACCCTAACAAGGCCGTTTCCACTATGACAGCACAAAGGCTACAGAGGTGGTCCGTTCTACTAGGGGCACACCAATATGACATCGAATACAAAAGGTCCAAACAGCATGGAAATGCTGATGGGTTATCGCGCCTACCGTTGCCAGTGGAAGAAGAGGCGACTACAGTGGACCCAGTGGAGATGTTCCACTCAACCATAATGGAATGTCTACCAGTAACAAATTCCATGATCGAAAAGGAAACAAGAAATGACCCGACTCTCTCACGAGTCTACGATTTAACGGTGGAGGGATGGCCAGTACATGGCGAACCAATGCTGCCAGCATTTTCGCACAGAAGAGAACAGCTGTCAGTGTGCCGAGGAACCTTGATGTGTGGATCTAGAGTGGTGATTCCACCCAAACTCCAGCAGAAAGTACTAAAGGAGCTTCACGAGGGGCATCTGGGTGGAGTGAAAATGAAGAACCTAGCCAGAGCGTTTGTGTGGTGGCCAGGTATTGATGGAGACATCGAAGAAATAACCAAGAGCTGTCTAGGATGCCAGAAGGTCCAAAACGCGCCACCACAAGCTCCTCTGCATCCATGGGAGTGGCCCTCATCTCCATGGCAAAGGGTACATATCGACTTTGCTGGTCCATTTATGGACTCAATGTTTTTAATCGCGGTGGATGCACACTCCAAGTGGCCGGAGGTAATAAAAATGTCCTCCACCACCACGGAAAAAACCATCACAGTATTAAGGACCATATTTGCCAGGAATGGGCTGCCGGAACAGATCTGTTCTGATAATGGACCGCAATTTGTGTCCGAAGAATTCAGGAAGTTCTTAAAAAGCAATGGGGTTAAGCACTATACATCCGCCCCATACCATCCCGCCACCAATGGATTAGCTGAAAGGTTTGTCCAGACCTTCAAGAAGGCCATAAAGGCCATGGGTAATGAAGACATAAATCTACAACATAAGGTAGATAACTTCTTGTTGGCGTACAGGAATGCAACACATGCGGTCACAAACCAAACTCCCGCCATGATGTTTTTCAATAGAAGAATAAGATGCCGGCTGGATTTGATTAAGCCAAACGTCAGAAGGGACGTAGAGAACCGGCAATTTCAAGGCATGAATGAAAGGCCAACTAGATCCTTTCAGATAGGTCAACAAGTTTTGGCCCGGGACTACCGTACCGAGAAATGGCAGCCTGGAACTATTGGAAAAAGGCTAGGACCGTTGATGTATACCGTGGACATTGGTGAAAGCATAATAAGGCACCATGTTGACCAGATCATAGAATCATCCACAAAGGCCCAACCTACTCCACAACTCTATACGTCTAATGTTGAAGCAGAGATACCCAGAGCATCTACCTCCGATCCGGTAATACTGGAATCCGATGAACCTGAAACGGTCCTTCAAGCCGAATCGACCTTGCCAGAAGAACCTACTACACCACCGAAAACGACTACACCACCGAGGCTTTATCCGGACAGAGTCCGGAAGCCTCCAGAGAGACTGAATCTGTGAACTGTTTCACATAAAGTTGTATATATGTTAAGATGTTATATTAATGGGAATATGTATATATTGTTAACCTAAAAAGGGAGGATTGTAGTGTATGTAACGTTCCACCTTTAAGAGAACTATTTTAAGGGTTGCACTACTTTGTCTTGGCTACTGTATACTGTAATACCGGTGGTGACCACACCGGTATATAAGTGCTGTGTAAGGATTGATTGGGCAGATTCGCCCTGACCTTCGAATAGTAAAGTCCTGTTAAAGTTACTCTTGTAGTCTGTGTATTAATTCGCCATATAACCCACAGACTTTACAAAAACTACATGTGGCTCAAAATTGAGAGGGGGATTATCTCTAATACCCAAGATGTTTTCATTTGCGCACTCTATATCCCCCCGATGGAATCCCCGTACTTTAAAGAGGACACCTTCTCCAACATTGAGAGGGAGATTGTCCAATTCCAGGCCCAGGGGAACGTGTTGATCTGTGGTGACCTCAATTCAAGAACTGGCGAAGAACCAGACTTCACCAATAATCAGGGAAACAATTACATATTCGGGAATAACCACTTCGATATCCCTTCCCATCTATACAGGCATAACTGCGACAAGCAGACAAATACCAACGGAAAACAGCTACTGCAGTTCTGTCGAAGCCTGGGTCTGTACATTGTCAATGGTAGGTTCATGGGAGACCTCCTAGGAAGATCGACCTATTGCTCACCTCTTGGCCGTAGCACCATAGACTATATGATTACGGATTTGGACCCATCCTCTTTCAGAGCATTCACAGTCAAACCACAAACAACACTGTCAGACCACAGTCAAATTACTATGTATCTTAACAAGACAGAAACAACCAACACAGAAACACAACCCAGTAAACTGTACAACACCAAAAAATCGTACAGATGGGCCAAAAACAGCACGGAAAAATACCATAAAGCAATTAGCCATGAATCAACTCAAGCTCTCTTGGACACCTTTCTGGATAACATATACACTCACAATAAAGAAGGCATAAACCGGGCAGTGAATAACCTAAACAATATTTTTGATAATTTGGCAACAAGGTCAAACTTGAAAGCTCGCAAGAACAAACCCAAAACAAAAAACTATGAAAAATGGTTTGACCCAGATTGCCATAACATGAGGAAAAAACTTAGAAAAATATCAAACCAAAAACACAGACAGCCAGAAAACGAGGAATTACGCCTTACTTATTGTCAGACACTAACACAATACAGAAACACACTCAGAACCAAAAAAGAGCAGTGTATTAAGAATACACTCAGCTCCATTGAGGAATCCATTGATTCCAATTGTTTCTGGGACAAATGGAATACATTACACAAAAAACAACACGACGAATTGGCCATTCAAAATGGAGACACATGGGAAAACCACTTTGAAAAATTATACCAGAAAAACACAATAAGGCCAGAGCAACACCAAATATGCAAAAAACTGGAAAAGCTCGAAATGGCCATAAAAGATAACCAAAACCCACTAGACTCCATAATAACAGAAAAAGAACTATTTGAAAAACTCAAGGACCTGCGACCAGGAAAAGCTTGCGGTGCAGACGGCATACTAAGCGAGATGATTAAACACACAGACGATAAAATGAAACTGGCTATCCTAAAACTCTTCAACTTGGTTCTGAGTGTCGGTTACTTCCCTGATATCTGGAACAAAGGACTCATAACGCCCATATACAAAAGTGGGGACAAAGTCGACCCAAATAACTATCGAGGCATCTGTGTAAACAGTAACCTGGGGAAGGTATTCTGTAGTATCATAAACAAAAGACTTATAAACTTCCTTGAGAAGCACAATGTCTTGAGTAAAAGCCAAATTGGATTCCTGCCAAACTATAGAACATCAGATCATATCTTCACCCTACAGGCCCTAATTGACAAACACGTTCATCAAAACAAAAGCAAAATCTACGCATGCTTTATAGATTTCCAGAAGGCTTTCGACTCCATCTGGCATGACGGTTTATTCCTGAAACTTATCGAAAGCGGGGTAGGGGGAAAAACATATGATGTAATTAAATCAATGTATACAAACAACAAATGTGCTGTTAAAATTGGAGACAAACAAACAAAACACTTCCCACAGGGGCGGGGGGTGACGCAGGGCTCGCCCATCTCACCGACACTCTTTAATATTTACATAAATGAATTGGCAAAACTACTTGAACAATCTACAGCACCCGGCCTCACCCTATATGAATCCAAGGTTAAATTCCTCCTCTATGCAGATGACCTGGTTCTGCTGTCACCAACTAAGGAGGGTCTACAGCAGAACCTGGATCTGCTGGAGTCGTTCTGCCAGACCTGGGCCCTGACAATCAATCCCCCAAAAACCAAAATCCTTGTGTTCCAGCAAAGATCCAGACATCAGGGACCCAAAATAAATTTCACACTAGGAACAACCAAAATTGAACAAACCACTAACTACACATACTTGGGCCTAAAAATCAGTTCTACGGGAAATTTTCATCTGGCTGTGAATGAGCTGAAAGTGAAAGCAAGAAGGGCTTTCTATGCCATTAAAAAATCAATCCAAATAGAAATCCCAATTGGCATTTGGCTCAAAATTTTTAAATCAGGAGTTGAACCAATTGCACTCTATGGCAGTGAGGTGTGGGGACTGCTAACACAACAAGAATTTGCAAAATGGGACAAACACCCAATTGAGATCCTACATGCAGAATTCTGTAAAAGCATCCTTCGGACTCAAAGGAAAACCGTAAACAATGCATGCAGGGCAGAACTAGGCCAATATCCATTAATAATCACTATCCAAAAAAGAGCCACCAAATTTTGGAAACACCTAGAAATGAGCAACCCCCAATGTTATCATTACGAAGCCCTGAAATGCCAAGAGAGGACCATAAAGAAGAATACCCTCAGTCAACTAGTCCTGGGACTCAGTGAAGTAACTACTAACACTACTAACAATAACCAGCCCAGGACAGTGACAGCGTAACACAAAGAATTCGACCCAACACAATCGTCGCTAAGCAAAAGGAAAAATATCTGTCATATTGGGCAGAAACAACAAAAACCCAAAGCAAACTCAATTGCTACTTGGCCCTAAACAGACAATATAACATGGCTGATTACCTGACCATGGTAAAGGATAGCAAACTGAGAAAAACCTTGACAATGTACAGACTTAGTGAACATAGCCTGGCGATCGAAAAAGGTAGACACAGGCAGACCCGGCTACCAAGAGAGGACAGGATATGCTCTCACTGCAGTCAGGGAGTGGTGGAGACAGAGATGCACTTCCTCACAGCTTGTAGAAAATATCAGGGCATAAGGGAGAATTTCTACCCAAAATTCACAAAAATATGCCCGGAATTCAGAAATTTGAATGACGACCAAAAACTCCCATACCTACTAGGGGAAGAGAGAAATTGTGTAACCTTAGCGGCACACTATGTTACAGCTTGCCATAAACAGAGGGACAACCACTAAATATAAGAAAAGAGTATATACAAATTATATGAATGTATATTTATACACTCAGGGATATATCTGTTTATACACTGTATGGATAGATCTGTATTTTTGTGTACAACCATGAATGTTTCTCGATATAACAACAGAAAATGCTGGAAAAACTCAGCAAGTCAGGCAACATCCGTGGAGAGAAATTTGAGTTGACGTTTCGGGTTTGACCCTTCTTCAAAACTGGAGAGAAAAGGAACTAGATCGAAGGCAGGGCTGCGATCGGACAAAAGAATAAAAGAACCAAAAGAAGTAAAAGAGATTAGAAGCTAGACGAGATGGTAATAGGCTGTGATTAGGTGTAAAGTGTACTGGCAGGTTTCTCGATGCTTTGGCAACATAAGATGTACCTTGTCATGCCAATAAAGCGATTTGAATTTGAATTTGAGAAGCTGCAAATCCTCCTCCCAGCCACGGGTGGCGCTGTAAGTGAGGAACTGCAATTTCGCCTCCGGGCCACTGGTGGCGCTGCTGCCCCTCAATCAGGAGTTGCAAATGGTTTCAATGTAGGCAAATGTGAGGTCATTCACTTTGGACCCAAAAAGGATCGAACAGGGTACTTCCTCAATGGTGAAAAGCTATAAACAGTGGAGGTCCAAAGAGACTTGGGGGGTCCAGGTACATAGATCATTAAAATGTCATGGACAGAAATTACAAGGAGAGATTACACAAACTAGGAATAACAACAGAAAACGCTGGGAAAACGCAGCAGGTCAGGCAACATCCGTGGGGAGAAATTTGAGTTGACGTTTCGGGTCGAACCCTTCTTCAAAACTGGAAAGAAATGAAACTAGATCGAAGGCAGGGCTGCGATCGGACAAAAGAATAAAAGAAACAAAAGAAGTAAAAGAGATTCGAAGCTAGACGAGATGGTAATAGACTGGGATTAGGTGTAAAGTGTACTGGCAGGGCAAGGGATTGCTGCCAGGTGTGAGAGAGAAACAAAAGGAAAGGGGGGGGGGGGGAAGGAGTGGAAAAATTACACGAAAAAATGAAATGGGGGCCGAGCTTATGATCTGAAATTGTTGAACTCGATATTGAGTCCGGAAGGCTGCAGAGTGCCTAATCGGAAGAGGAGGTGCTGTTCCTCGAGTTTACGTTGAGCTTCCGTGGAACAATACAAGAGGCCGAGGACGGTGAGGTCCGAGTGGGAATGGAGCGGAGAATTAAAATGACAGGCGACCGGAAGCTCAGGATCACCCTTACGGACTGAACGGAGGTGTTCCGCAAAGCGGTCACCCAATCTGCGTTTGGTCTCCCCAATGTAGAGGAGACCGCATCGTGAGCAGCGAATACAGTATACTAGATTGCGAGAAGTACAAGTAAATCGCTGTTTCAACCTGGAAGGAGTGTTTGGGGCCCTGGACAGTGGGGAGGGGGGAGGTATAAGGGCAGGTGTTGCATCTCCTGCGCTTGCACGGGAAGGTGCCGGGCGAAGGGGAAGGGGTGTTTGGGGTGATAGAGGAGTGGACTAGGGTGTTGCGGAGGGAGCGGTCCCTACGGAATGCTGAAAGGGAAGGGGAGGGGAAGATGCGTTTGGTGGTGGGATCACGTTGGAGGTGGCGGAAGATGATCTGTTGAATGTGGAGGCTGGTGGGGTGAAAGGTGAGGACAAGGGGAACTCTATCATGGTTCCGGGAGGGAGGGGCAGGGGTGAGGGCAGAAGTGTGGGAGATAGACCGGACACGATCGAGGGCCGTGTCAACCACGGTAGAGGGGAATCCTCGGTTGAAGTAAAAGGAAGACATGTCGGAAGCACTGGTGTGGAAGGTGGCATCGTCGGAGCAGACGCGGCGGAGACGGAGAAACTGGGAGAATGGAATCGAGTCCTTACAGGAGGCGGGGTGGGAGGAAGTGTAGTCCAGGTAGCTGTGGGAGTCAGTGGGCTTGCAATGAATGTTGGTCGATAACCTATCCCCAGAGATGGAGACGGAGAAGTCGAGGAAGGGAAGGGAAGAGTCAGAGATGGACCATGTGAAGGTGAGGGAAGGGTGGAAATTGGAAGCAAAGTGAATGAAATTGTCTAGTTCAGGGCGAGAGCAGGAAACAGCGCCCAGACACAAACTAGGGTTGTATTCCCTGGAGTTTAGAAGGTTAAGGGGTGATCTGATCGAAGTTTTCAGGATATTAAGGGGAACTGATAGGGTAGAGAGAGAGAAACTATTTCCGCTGGTTGGGGAGTCTCGGACTAGGGGGCAGAGTCTCAAAATTAGAGCCAGACCTTTCAGGAGTGAATCATAGAAATATGAAGTTAGCAAACACTTCTACACACAAAGGATGGTAGAAATTTGGAACTCTCTTCTGCAAACAGCAGATGATGCTAGATCACTTGTTAATTTTAAATCTGAGATTAATAGATTTCTGTTAACCAAAGGTATTCAGGGATATGGGGTGGGTATATGGAGTTTGGTCGCAGATCAACCATGATATCATTGAATGACGGAACAGGCTCGAGGGGGCTGAATGGCCTCCTCCTTTTCCTAATGTAACAGGCCCGAGGGGGCTGAATGGCCTCCTCCTGTTCCTAATGTAACAGGCTCGAGGGGGCTGAACGGCCTCCTCCTGTTCCTAATGTAACAGGCTCGAGGGGGCTGAACGGCCTCCTCCTGTTCCTAATGTAACAGGCTCAAGGGGCTGAACGGCCTCCTCCTGTTCCTAATGTAACAGGCTCGAGGGGGCTGAATGGCCTCCTCCTGTTCCTAATGTAACAGGCTCGAGGGGGCTGAACGGCCTCCTTCTGTTCCTAATGTAACAGGCTCGAGGGGCTGAATGGCCTCCTGTTCCTGAGTTCATCTGGGCCACTGGCGGCGGTGTCAGCGCGGAACTTCAATTCCTCCTCCCGCCCACTGGGGGCGGTGTCAGCGAGTGAGCTGCAATTCCTCCTCCAGGCTACGGGGGGCGGTGTCAGCGCGGGGAGCTGCACTTCCTCCTCCCGGCCACTGGGGGCGGTGTCAGTGCGGGGAGCTGCAATTCCTCCTCCCGGCCACTGGCGGCGGTGTCAGCGCGGAGCTGCAATTCCTCCTCCCGGCCACGGGCGGCGGTGTCAGTGCGGGGAGCTGCAATTCCTCCTCCCGGCCACTGGCGGCGGTGTCAGTGCGGGGAGCTGCAATTGCTCCTCCCGGCCACTGGCGGCGCTGCAGGCGGCGGAAAACGAGAGGAGGAGAGAAAAAAATAAAATGGCGCCGTTCCCGGAGGAGGTGGACGTCTTCTCGGCGCCGCACTGGCGCATGAAGAAGCTGGTCAACCTCTACTCGGAGAAGGTGAGGAAGAGAAAAATCCGCCTTTGATGCAACAGCGGTGAAGCGAAGAAATCTGTATTTTTCTTTTCAGAAAAAAATTAATCAAATCCCGATTTCCCGGCCTTTGGCCGCGCTCGGGCTCAGCCTGAGGCCTCGGGAGCTCGATTTGCTCGCCCGAGCCGTCGAGAGGCCGCTGGCCGCGGTTTAGGGGAGCCGGCCCCGCCCCCTTTTCGGTGGTGCGCATGCGCCGGGCGCGCCGGGCAGGCTGGGAGTTGTAGTTCTGGACGCGTCCCCAGGAGGACTACAGCTCCCAGCATGCACAGCGCCCCCCACCACGACTTGTCCAGCTCAGGTCAATGCAGGGTTGTCAATGGATGATTCCCCCCCCCCCCCACCCCCACCCAAAGGCTGCTAAGCCCTCCCTTTTGCCAGTTGTTTGCAAATTTGATGCTCTCTTTGTTATTTCTCGCCCCCCAGGTTGGAAGGGACGGAGACGGACGCTTCCTCGACTAGGTCCCTAATGTAACAGGCTCGAGGGGCTGAATGGCCTCCTCCTGTTCCTAATGTAACAGGCTCGAGGGGGCTGAATGGCCTCCTCCTGTCCCTAATGTAACAGGCTCGAGGGGGCTGAATGGCCTCCTCCTGTCCCTAATGTAACAGGCTCGAGGGGCTGAATGGCCTCCTCCTGTTCCTAATGTAACAGGCTCGAGGGGCTGAATGGCCTCCTCCTGTTCCTAATGTAACAGGCTCGAGGGGCTGTACGGCCTCCTCCTGTTCCTAATGTAACAGGCTTGAGGGGGGCTGAACGGCCTCCTCCTGTTCCTAATGTAACAGGCTCGAGGGGCTGAACGGCCTCCTCCTGTTCCTAATGTAACAGGCTCGAATGGGGCTGAATGGCCTCCTCCTGTTCCTAAGGTAACAGGCTTGAGGGGCTGAATGGCCTCCTCCTGTTCCTAATGTAACAGGCTCGAGGGGCTGAACGGCCTCCTCCTGTTCCTAATGTAACAGATCCCACGGGCCACTATTGGAAGAAGAGCAGGGGGGAGTTCTCCTCGGTGTCCTGGGGCCAATATTTATCCCTCAACCAACATCACTAAAATCAGACGATCTGGTCATTTATCTCTTTGCTGTTTGTGGGAGCTTGCTGTGTGTAAATTGGCTGCTGCGTTTCCTACATTACAGCAGTGACCACACTTCCAGGGGTGGGGGTCTGGGCTGATGTAAGTTGAGTTAAGAAACATAAGAAATAGGAGCAGGAGTTGGCCCGACGGCCCCGCGAGCCTGCTCCGCCATTCAGTAAGATCGTGGCTGATCGTGTTGGGGATGGGTTGGTGTCCCACAGTTGAGAGCTCCCCAGGAAAGAATGAGTTAGCCTTGGAGGCGATGTGATGGGTCGCGATTAAAGTGAGGGAGGAGGGGAGAGTATGTAGGAGGGCAGGGGAACGGTAACCTGGGAGGAACAAGAGAGAAGAGTTCTGAGCAGCGTCGGACTGACACAAAACTATTGCAAAATATGAGAGGTTTGATCAACTAACTATGGGGAAACTATTTGCACAGATTGGTGAGTCAGCGAGGAGTGTGGAAATTCTTCAGCAGCATAACAACTTGCCTTTCTCCAGCCCCTTTAACGTCATAAAATGTCCCAAGGCGCTTCACAGGAGCGTAGATCAATAAGAACATTTTTGACCCCGAGCCACATAAGGGGATACTAGGGACAGGTGACCAAAAGCTGGGTCAAAGAGGTCGGTTTTAAGGAGCGATAGCGAAGTACTGCGGATGCTGGAAATCCGAAATGACAACAGAAAAGGCTGGAAAAACTCAGCCGACCAGGGGCAACATCCGTGGAGAGAGAGAAAAAGTGTCAACGTTTCGGGTCGAAACCCTTCGTCAGAACTGAGAATAAAGCAGGAAATGAAAAAGCAAGTTTGGGGGGCTGGGAAACGGGGGAGGGGGGTGAAAGAACAAAAGGGAGAGGTCAGCGAGAGGTGAAGAGATAATCAAGGCGAGACTAGATGGTAATGGGACCGGTAAAGAGACAAAGGATGGTGTTAGATGAAGTGTGAAATGCGCTGGCAGAGAGACAGCTGCCGTGTGGGGGAGAAAGAAAAGGAGCAGGAACAAACCAAAGGTGTGGATAAAAAAATTAAAAAAGTATGATAGGGACCGAGGTTATGATCTGAAATTGTTGAACTCGATATTGAGTCCGGAAGGCTGTAAAGTGCCTAATCGGAAGATGAGGTGCTGTTCCTCGAGCTTACGCTGAGCTTCCGTGGAACAATGCAAGAGGCCGCGGACGGAGAGGTCCGAGTGGGAATGGGGCGGTGAATTGAAATGACAGGCGGCCGGAAGCTCAGGGTCCTCCTTACGGACTGAACGGAGGTGTTCCGCAAAGGAGCGTCTGGAAGGAGGAGAGAGAGAGCGAGGCGGAGAGGTTTAGGGAGGGAATTCCGGAGCTCGGGGGCCCAGGCGGCTGAAGGCACGGCCGCCAATGGCGGAGCGATGGAAATTGGGGGATGTGCGAGATGCCAGAATTGGAGGAGCGCAGAGATCTCGGAGGGTTGTAGGGGCTGGAGGAGGTTACAGAGATAGGGAGGGTTGTGGGGCTGGAGGAGGTTACAGAGATAGGGAGGGTTGTAGGGGGCTGGAGGAGGTTACAGAGATAGGGTTGTAGGGGGCTGGAGGAGGTTACAGAGATAGGGAGGGTTGTAGGGGCTGGAGGAGGTTACAGAGATAGGGAGGGTTGTAGGGGCTGGAGGAGGTTAGAGAGATAGGGAGGGTTGTAGGGGCTGGAGGAGGTTACAGAGATAGGGAGGGTTGTAGGGGGCTGGAGGAGGTTCCAGAGATAGGGAGGTTTGTAGGGGCTGGAGGAGGTTACAGAGATAGGTTTGTAGGGGCTGGAGGAGGTTACAGAGATAGGGAGGGTTGTAGGGGCTGGAGGAGGTTACAGAGATAGGGAGGGGTGTAGGGGCTGGAGGAGGTTACAGAGATAGGGAGGGTTGTAGGGGCTGGAGCAGGTTACAGAGATAGGGAGGGTTGTAGGGGTTGGAGGAGGTTACAGAGATAGGGAGGGTTGTAGGGGGCTGGAGGAGGTTACAGAGATAGGGAGGGTTGTAGGGGCTGGAGGAGGTTACAGAGATAGGTTTGTAGGGGCTGGAGGAGGTTACAGAGATAGGGAGGGTTGTAGGGGCTGGAGGAGGTTACAGAGATAGGGAGGGTTGCAGGGGCTGGAGGAGGTTACAGAGATAGGGAGCGTTGTAGGGACTGGAGGAGGTTACAGAGATAGGGAGGGTTGTAGGGGCTGGAGGAGGTTACAGAGATAGGGAGAGTTGTAGGGGGCTGGAGGAGGTTACAGAGACAGGGAGGGTTGTAGGGGCTGGAGGAGGTTACAGAGATAGGGAGGGTTGTAGGGGCTGGAGGAGGTTACAGAGATAGGGAGGGTTGTAGGGGCTGGAGGAGGTTACAGAGATAGGGAGGGTTGTAGGGGGCTGGAGGAGGTTCCAGAGATGGGGAGGTTTGTAGGGGCTGGAGGAGGTTACAGAGATAGGTTTGTAGGGGCTGGAGGAGGTTACAGAGATAGGGAGGGTTGTAGGGGCTGGAGGAGGTTACAGAGATAGGGAGGGGTGTAGGGGCTGGAGGAGGTTACAGAGATAGGGAGGGTTGTAGGGGCTGGAGGAGGTTACAGAGATAGGGAGGGTTGTAGGGGGCTGGAGGAGGTTACAGAGATAGGGAGGGTTGTAGGGACTGGAGGAGGTTACAGAGATAGGGAGGGTTGTAGGGGCTGGAGGAGGTTACAGAGATAGGGAGGCTTGTAGGGGCTGGAGGAAGTTACAGAGATAGGGAGGGTTGTAGGGGCTGGAGCAGGTTACAGAGATAGGGAGGGTTGTAGGGGCTGGAGGAGGTTACAGAGATAGGGAGGGTTGTAGGGGCTGGAGGAGGTTACAGAGATAGGGAGGGTTGTAGGGGCTGGAGGAGGTTACAGAGATAGGGAGGGTTGTAGGGGCTGGAGGAGGTTACAGAGATAGGGAGGGTTGTAGGGGCTGGAGGAGGTTACAGAGATAGGGAGGGTTGTAGGGGCTGGAAGTTACAGAGATAGGGAGGGGTGTAGGGGGCTGGAGGAGGTTACAGAGATAGGGAGGGTTGTAGGGGCTGGAGCAGGTTACAGAGATAGGGAGGGTTGTATGGGCTGGAGGAGGTTACAGAGATAGGGAGGGTTGTAGGGGCTGGAGGCGGTTACAGAAATAGGGAGGGTTGTAGGGGCTGGAGGTTACAGAGATAGGGAGGGTTGTAGGGGGCTGGAGGAGGTTACAGAGATAGGGAGGGTTGTAGGGGCTGGAGGTTACAGAGATAGGGAGGGTTGTAGGGGGCTGGAGGAGGTTACAGAGATAGGGAGGGTTGTAGGGGCTGGAGGAGGTTACAGAGATAGGGAGGATTGTAGGGGCTGGAGGAGGTTACAGAGATAGGGAGGGTTGTAGGGGCTGGAGGAGGTTACAGAAATAGGGAGGGTTGTAGGGGCTGGAGGTTACAGAGATAGGGAGGGTTGTAGGAGGCTGGAGGAGGTTACAGAGATAGGGAGGGTTGTAGAGGCTGGAGGAGGTTACAGAGATGGAGGGGTGTAGGGGGCTGGAGGAGGTTACAGAGATAGGGAGGGGTGTAGGGGCTGGAGGAGGTTACAGAGATAGGGAGGGGTGTAGGGGCTGGAGGAGGTTACAGAGATAGGGAGGGGTGTAGGGGGCTGGAGGAGGTTACAGAGATAGGGAGGGTTGTAGGGGCTGGAGGAAGTTACAGAGATAGGGAGGGGTGTAGGGGCTGGAGGAGGTTACAGAGATAGGGAGGGGTGTAGGGGGCTGGAGGAGGTTACAGAGATAGGGAGGGAGGGGGCGAGGAGGCCATGGAGGAATTTGAAGACGAGGATGAGAATTTTGAAATCGAGGTGTTGCTGGACCGGGAGCCAGTGTAGGTCAGCGTGGACAGGGGGGTGATGGGCGAACGGGACTGGGTGCGAGTTAGGACACGGGGGTCAGCAGAGTTTTAGATGAGCTGATGGCTACGGAGGGTGGAAGGTGCGAGGCCGAGCGGGAGAGGGTCGGAATAGTCGAGTCCGGGGGGGGGGGGAGAAAGGCACGGTTTGAGGGTTTCAGCAGCGGATGAGCTGAGGCAGGGGCGGAGGCGGGCGATGTTACGGAGGTGGAAGTAGGCGGTCTGGGGAGGAGATGTGGTCGAAGGAAATACATAAGAACAAAGGGCGAGGTTAGGAGGGTTGTTGGGAAATAGAAAGCACTGACGGGAACGGTGACG
>NW_028225185.1:34665660-34693160 GCF_052327205.1 Somniosus microcephalus
TCTTAGAGCAGAGAAGGTTAAGGGGAGATTGACCAGAATGGTACCAGGGATGAGGGACTTCAGTGATGTGGAGAGACTGGAGAAGCTGGGGTTGTTCTCCTTGGAGCAGAGAAGGTTAAGGGGAGATTGACCAGAATGGTACCAGGGATGAGGGACTTCAGTGATGTGGAGAGACAGGAGAAGCTGGGGTTGTTCTTCTTAGAGCAGAGAAGGTTAAGGGGAGATTGACCAGAATGGTACCAGGGACGAGGGACTTCAGTGATGTGGAGAGACTGGAGAAGCTGGGGTTGTTCTCCTTAGAGCAGAGAAGGTTAAGGGGAGATTGACCAGAATGGTACCAGGGATGAGGGACTTCAGTGATGTGGAGAGACTGGAGAAGCTGGGATTGTTCTCCTTAGAGCAGAGAAGGTTAAGGGGAAATTGTCTAGAATGCTACCAGGGATGAGGGACTTCAGTGATGTGGAGAGACTGGAGAAGCTGGGGTTGTTCTCCTTAGAGCAGAGAAGGTTAAGGGGAGATTGACCAGAATGGTACCAGGGATGAGGGACTTCAGTGATGTGGAGAGACTGGAGAAGCTGGCGTTGTTCTCCTTAGAGCAGAGAAGGTTAAGGGGAGATTGATCAGAATGGTACCGGGGATGAGGGACTTCAGTGATGTGGAGAGACTGGAGAAGCTGGGGTTGTTCTCCTTAGAGCAGAGAAGGTTAAGGGGAGATTTAATAGAGGTGTTCAAAATCATGAAGGGTTTTGATGGAGTAAATAAGGAGAAACTGTTTCCAGTGTCAGGAGGGTCGGTGACCAGAGGACACAGATTGAAGATAATCGGTAAAAGAACCAGAAGGGAGATGAGGAGAATGTTTTTTACGCAGCGAGTTGTTGTGATCTGGAATGCGCTGCCTGAAAGGGCAGTGGGAGCAGATTCAATAGTAACTTTCAAAAGGTGGAATTGGAGAAATACTTGAAGGGGAAAAATGTGCCGGGCTGTGGGGAAAGAGCAGGGGGGAGTGGGACTAATTGGAGAGCTCGTTCAAAGAGCCGGCACAGGCACGATGGGCCGAATGGCCTCCTCCTGTGCTGTGTGATTCTATGAATCGGTTTGAAGATGTGTAAAGGGATCTCAGTCTGTTAACTGACATGTACCTGATGAACTGACACTCCCCTCCTCCCACGGACGCATTGACAGAACTCCCAGCATCCAGGTTTCTTCCGAAGATGGTCAGCCGCGTCCCGCCTGAGGCTGGGCCTCTCGCAGGGCGGACCTTGCTGAAGCTCGGGGTCTAGAATACAGGAGAATAAGATGTTACAGTACTGGTGGGTAGAGGTCTGCCACTGTATAACACGGGTACAGTACTGGTGGGTACAGGTCTGTCACAGTATAACACTGGGGTACAGTACTGGTGGGTACAGGTCTGTCACTGTATAACATTGGGGTACAGTACTGGTGGGTACAGCTCTGTCACTGTATAACACTGGGGTACAGTACTGGTGGGTACAGGTCTGTCACTGTATAACACTGGGGTACAGTACTGGTGGGTACAGGTCTGTCACTAACACTGGGGTACAGTACTGGTGGGTACAGGTCTGTCACTGTATAACACTGGGGTACAGTACTGGTGGGTACAGCTCTGTCACTGTATAACACTGGGGTACAGTACTGGTGGGTACAGGTCTGTCACTGTATAACACTGGGGTACAGTACTGGTGGGTACAGGTCTGTCACTGTATAACACTGGGGTACAGTACTGGTGGGTACAGGTCTGTCACTAACACTGGGGTACAGTACTGGTGGGTACAGGTCTGTCACTGTATAACACTGGGGTGCAGTACTGGTGGGTACAGGTCTGTCACTGTATAACACTGGGGTACAGTACTGGTGGGTACAGGTCTGTCACTGTATAACACGGGTACAATACTGGTGGGTACAGGTCTGTCAGTGTATAACACTGGGGTACAATACTGGTGGGTACAGGTCTGTCACTGTATAACATTGGGGTACAGTACTGGTGGGTACAGCTCTGTCACTGTATAACACTGGGGTACAGTACTGGTGGGTACAGGTCTGTCACTGTATAACACTGGGGTACAGTACTGGTGGGTACAGGTCTGTCACTAACACTGGGGTACAGTACTGGTGGGTACAGGTCTGTCACTGTATAACACTGGGGTGCAGTACTGGTGGGTACAGGTCTGTCACTGTATAACACTGGGGTACAGTACTGGTGGGTACAGGTCTGTCACTGTATAACACTGGGGTACAGTACTGGTGTGTACAGGTCTGTCACTGTATAACACTGGGGTACAGTACTGGTGGGTACGGGTTTGTCACTGTATAACACTGGGGTACAGTACTGGTGGGTACAGGTCTGTCACTGTATAACACTGGGGTACAGTACTGGTGGGTACAGGTCTGTCACTGTATAACACTGGGGTACAGTACTGGTGGGTACAGGACTGTCGCTGTATAACACTGGGGCACATTACTGGTGGGTACAGGTCTGTCACTGTATTACACTGGGGTGCAGTTCTGGTGGGTACAGGTCTGTCACTGTATAACACTGGGGTACAGTACTGGTGGGTGCAGGTCTGTCACTGTATAACACTGGGGTACAGTACTGGTGGGTACAGGTCTGTCACTAACACTGGGGTACAGTACTGGTGGGTACAGGTCTGTCACTGTATAACACTGGGGTACAGAACTGGTGGGTACAGGTCTGTCACTAACACTGCGGTACAGTACTGGTGGGTACAGGTCTGTCACTGTATAACACTGGGGTACAGTACTGGTGGGTACAGGTCTGTCACTGTATAACACTGGGGTACAGTACTAGTGGGTACAGGTCTGTCACTGTATAACACTGGGGTACAGTACTGGTGGGTACAGGTCTGTCACTGTATAACACTGGGGTACAGTACTGGTGGGTACTGGTCTGTCACTGTATAACACTGGGGTACAGTACTGGTGGGTACAGGTCTGTCACTGTATAACACGGGTACAGTACTGGTGGGGACAGGTCTGTCACTGTATAACACTGGGGTACAGTACTGGTGGGTACAGGTCTGTCACTGTATAACACGTGTACAGTACTGGTGGGTACAGGTCTGTCACTGTATAACACTGGAGTACAGTACTGGTGGGTACAGGTCTGTCACTGTATAACACGGGTACAGTACTGGTGGATACAGGTCTGTCACTGTATAACACTGGGGTACAGTACTGGTGGGTACAGGTCTGTTACTGTATAACACTGGGGCACAGTACTGGTGGGTACAGGTCTGTCACTGTATAACACTGGGGTACAGTACTGGTGGGTACAGGTCTGTCACTGTATAACACTGGGGTACTGTACTGGTGCGCACAGGTCTGTCACTGTGTAACACTGGGGTACAGTACTGGTGGGTACAGGTCTGTCACTGTATAACACTGGTGTACAGCACTGGTGGGTACAGGTCTGTCACTGTATAACACTGGGGCACAGTACCGGTGGGTACAAGTCTGTCACTGTATAACACTGGGGTACAGTATTGGTGGGTACAGGTCTGTCACTGTATAACACTGGGGTACAGTACTGGTGGGTACAGGTCTGTCACTGTATAGCACTGGGGTACAGTACTGGTGGGTACAGGTCTGTCACTGTATAACACTGGAGTACAGTGCTGGTGGGTACAGGTCTGTCACTGTATAACACTGGGGTACAGTACTGGTGGGTACAGGTCTGTCACTGTATATAACACTGGTACAGTACTGGTGGGTGCAGGTCTGTCACTGTATAACACTGGGGTACAGTACTGGTGGGTACAGGTCTGTCACTGTATAACACTGGGGTACAGTACTGGTGGGTACAGGTCTGTCACTGTATAACACTGGGGTACAGTACTGGTGGGTACAGGTCTGTCACTGTATAACACTGGGGTACAGTACTGGTGGGTACAGGTCTGTCACTGTATAACACAGGGGTACAGTGCTGGTGGGTACAGGTCTGTCACTGTATAACACTGGGGTACAGTACTGGTGGGTACAGGTCTGTCTCTGTATAACACTGGGGTACAGTACTGGTGGGTACAGGTCTGTCACTGTATAACACTGGGGCACAGTACCGGTGGGTACAAGTCTGTCACTGTATAACACTGGGGTACAGTATTGGTGGGTACAGGTCTGTCACTGTATAACACTGGGGTACAGTACTGGTGGGTACAGGTCTGTCACTGTATAACACTGGGGTACAGTACTGGTGGGTGCAGGTCTGTCACTGTATAACACTGGGGTACAGTACTGGTGGGTACAGGTCTATCACTGTATAACACTGGGGTACAGTACTGGTGGGTACAGGTCTGTCACTGTATAGCACTGGGGTACAGTACTGGTGGGTACAGGTCTGTCACTGTATAACACTGGAGTACAGTGCTGGTGGGTACAGGTCTGTCACTGTATAACTCTGGGGTACAGTACTGGTGGGTACAGGTCTGTCACTGTATAACACTGGGGTACAGTACTGGTGGGTACAGGTCTGTCACTGTATATAACACTGGTACAGTACTGGTGGGTGCAGGTCTGTCACTGTATAACACTGGGGTACAGTACTGGTGGGTACAGGTCTGTCACTGTATAACACTGGGGTACAGTACTGGTGGGTACAGGTCTGTCTCTGTATAACACTGGGGTACAGCTCTGGTGGGTACAGGTCTGTCACTGTATAACACTGGGGTACAGTGCTGGTGGGTACATGTCTGTCACTGTATAACACTGGGGTACAGTACTGGTGTGTACAGGTCTGTCACTGTATAACACTGGGGTACAGTACTGGTGGGTACAGGTCTGTCACTGTATATAACACTGGTACAGTACTGGTGGGTGCAGGTCTGTCACTGTATAACACTGGGGTACAGGTCTGTCAGTGTATAACACTGGGGTACAGTACTGGTGGGTACAGGTCTGTCGCTGTATAACACTGGGGCACAGTACTGGTGGGTACAGGTCTGTCACTGTATTACACTGGGGTGCAGTTCTGGTGGGTACAGGTCTGTCACTGTATAACACTGGGGTACAGTACTGGTGGGTACAGGTCTGTCACTGTGTAACACTGGGGTACAGTACTGGTGGGTACAGGTCTGTCACTAACACTGGGGTACAGTACTGATGGGTACAGGTCTGTCACAGTATAACACGGGTACAGTACTAGTGGGTACAGGTCTGTCACTGTATAACACTGGGGTACAGTACTGGTGGGTACAGGTCTGTCACTGTATAACACTGGGGTACAGTACTGGTGGGGACAGGTCTGTCACTGTATAACACTGGGGTACAGTACTGGTGGGTACAGGTCTGTCACTGTATAACACTGGGGTACAGTACTGGTGGGTACAGGTCTGTCAGTGTATAACACTGGGGTACAGTACAGGTGGGTACTGGTCTGTCACTGTATAACACTGGGGTACAGTACTGGTGGGTACAGGTCTGTCACTGTATAACACTGGGGTACAGTGCTGGTGGGTACAGGCCTGTCACTGTATAACACTGGGGTACAGTACTGGTGGGTACAGGTCTGTCGGTGTATAACACTGGGGTACAGTACTGGTGGGGACAGGTCTGTCACTGTATAACACTGGGGTACAGTACTGGTGGGTACAGGACTGTCACTGTATAACACTGGGGTCCAGTACTGGTGGGTACAGGTCTGTCACTGTATAACACGTGTACAGTACTGGTGGGTACAGGTCTGTCACTGTATAACACTGGAGTACAGTACTGGTGTGTACAGGTCTGTCACTGTATAACACGGGTACAGTACTGGTGGGTACAGGTCTGTCACTGTATAACACTGGTGTCCAGCACTGGTGGGTACAGGTCTGTCACTGTATAACACTGCAGTACAGTCCTGGTGGGTACAGGTCTGTCACTGTAAAACACTGGGGTACAGTACTGGTGGGTACAGGTCTGTCACTGTATAACACTGGGGTACAGTACTGGTGGGTACAGGTCTGTCTCTGTATAACACTGGGGTACAGTACTGGTGGGTACAGGTCTGTCTCTGTATAACACTGGGGTACAGTACTGGTGGGTACAGGTCTGTCTCTGTATAACACTGGGGTACAGCACTGGTGGGTGCAGGTCTGTCACTGTATAACACTGGTACAGTACTGCTGGGTGCAGGTCTGTCACTGTATAACACTGGGGTACAGTACTGGTGGGTACAGGTCTGTCACTGTATAACACTGGGGTACAGTACTGGTGGGTACAGGTCTGTCTCTGTATAACACTGGGGTACAGTACTGGTGGGTACAGGTCTGTCACTGTATAACACTGGGGCACAGTACTGGTGGGTACAGGTCTGTCACTGTATAACACTGGGGTACAGTACTGGTAGGTACAGGTCTGTCACTGTAAAGCACTGGGGTACAGTACTGGTGGGTACAGGTCTGTCACTGTATAACACTGGGGTACAGTACTGGTGGGTACAGGTCTGTCACTGTATAACACTGGGGTACAGTACTGGTGGGTACAGGTCTGTCGCTGTATACACTGGGGTACAGTACTGGTGGGTACAGGTCTGTCGCTGTATAACACTGGGGTACAGTAGTAGTGGGTACAGGTCTGTCACTGTATAACACTGGGGTACAGTACTGGTGGGTACAGGCCTGTCCCTGTATAACACTGGGGTACAGTACTGCTGGGTACAGGTCTGTCACTGTATAACACTGGGGTACAGTACTGGTGGGTACAGGTCTGTCACTGTCTAACACTGGGGTACAGTACTGGTGGGTACAGGTCTGTCACTGTATAACACTGGGGCACAGTACTGGTGGGTACAGGTCTGTCGCTGTATAACACTGGGGTACAGTACTGGTGGGTACAGGTCTGTCACTGTATAACACTGTGGTACAGTACTGGTGGGTACAGGTCTGTCACTGTATAACACTGGGGTACAGTACTGGTGGGTACAGGTCTGTCACTGTATAACACTGGGGTACAGTACTGGTGGGTACAGGTCTGTCACTGTATAACACTGGAGGACAGTACTGGTGGGTACAGGTCTGTCTCTGTATAACACTGGGGTACAGTACTGGTGGGTACAGGTCTGTCACTGTATAACACTGGGGTACAGTACTGGTGGGTACAGGTCTGTCACTGTACAACACTGGGGTACAGTACTGGTGGGGACAGGTCTGTCACTGTATAACACTGGGGTACAGTACTGGTCGGCACAGGTCTGTCACTGTATAACACTGGGGTACAGTACTGGTGGGTACAGGTCTGTCTCTGTATAACACTGGGGTACAGTACTGGTCGGCACAGGTCTGTCACTGTATAACACTGGGGTACAGTACTGGTGTGTACAGGTCTGTCACTGTATAACACTGGGGTACAGTACTGGTGGGTACAGGTCTGTCACTGTATATAACACTGGTACAGTACTGGTGGGTGCAGGTCTGTCACTGTATAACACTGGGGTACAGTACTGGTGGGTACAGGTCTGTCAGTGTATAACACTGGGGTACAGTACTGGTGGGTACAGGTCTGTCGCTGTATAACACTGGGGCACAGTACTGGTGGGTACAGGTCTGTCACTGTATTACACTGGGGTGCAGTTCTGGTGGGTACAGGTCTGTCACTGTATAACACTGGGGTACAGTACTGGTGGGTACAGGTCTGTCACTGTGTAACACTGGGGTACAGTACTGGTGGGTACAGGTCTGTCACTAACACTGGGGTACAGTACTGATGGGTACAGGTCTGTCACAGTATAACACGGGTACAGTACTAGTGGGTACAGGTCTGTCACTGTATAACACTGGGGTACAGTACTGGTGGGTACAGGTCTGTCACTGTATAACACTGGGGTACAGTACTGGTGGGTACAGGTCTGTCACTATATAACACTGGGGTACAGTACTGTTGGGGACAGGTCTGTCACTGTATAACACTGGGGTACAGTACTGGTGGGTACAGGTCTGTCACTGTATAACACTGCGGTACAGTACTGGTGGGTACAGGTCTGTCACTGTATAACACTGGGGTACAGTACTGGTGGGTACAGGTCTGTCACTGTATAACACTGGGGTACAGTACTGGTGGGTACAGGTCTGTCACTGTATAACACTGGGGTACAGTACTGGTGGGTACAGGTCTGTCGCTGTATAACACTGGTGTACAGCACTGGTGGGTACTGGTCTGTCACTATAACACTGGGGTACAGTACTGGTGGGTACAGGTCTGTCGCTGTATAACACTGGGGTACAGTACTGGTGGGTACAGGTCTGTCACTGTATAACACTGGGGTACAGTACTGGTGGGTACAGGTCTGTCGCTGTATAACACTGGGGTACAGTACTGGTGGGTACAGGTCTGTCACTGTATAACACTGGGGTACAGTACTGGTGGGTACCGGTCTGTCACTGTATAACACTGGTACAGTACTGCTGGGTACAGGTCTGTCACTGTATAACACTGGGGTACAGTACTGGTGGGTACAGGCCTGTCACTGTATAACACTGGGGTACAGTACTGGTGGGTACAGGTCTGTTACTGTATAACACTGGGGTACAGTACTGGTGGGTACAGGTCTGTCACTGTATAACACTGGGGTACAGTACTGGTGGGTACAGGTCTGTCACTGTATAACACTGGGGTACTGTACTGGTGGGTACAGGTCTGTCACTGTATAACACGGGTACAGCACTGGTGGGTACACGTCTGTCACTGTGTAACACTGGGGTACAGTACTGGTGGGTACAGGTCTGTCACTGTATAACGCTGGGGTACAGTACTGGTGGGTACAGGTCTGTCACTGTATAACACTGGGGTACAGTACTGGTGGGTACAGGTCTGTCACTGTATAACACTGGGGTACAGTACTGGTGGGTACAGGTCTGTCACTGTATAACACTGGGGTACAGTACTGGTGGGTACAGGTCTGTCACTGTATAACACTGGGGTACAGTACTGGTGGGTACAGGTCTGTCACTGTATAACACTGGGGTACAGTACTGGTGGGTACAGGTCTGTCGCTGTATAACACTGGGGTACAGTAATGGTGGGTACAGGTCTGTTACTGTATAACACTGGGGTACAGTACTGGTGGGTACAGGTCTGTCACTGTATAACACTGGGGTACAGTACTGGTGGGTACAGGTCTGTCACTGCATAACACTGGGGGAGAGAGAGGGAGCGAGGGAGAGAGGGAGTGAGAGAGGGGGAGAGAAGCGGAGGGAGAGCGGGAGAGAGAGGGGGGCACAGAGACGGGGAGAGAGAAGGAGAGAGAGAGGGGGAGCTTGAGGGGGGGAGAGAGAGAGGGGGGAGAGAGAGGGGAGAGGGAGAGAGAGGGGGTGAGAGAGAGGGGGAGAGAGAGAGGGAGGGGGAGTGAGGAAGAGAGAGCGGGAGATGGGGAGAGAGAGCGGGAGATGGGGAGAGAGAGCGGGAGATGGGGAGAGAGAGGGGGAGAGAGGGGGTGAGAGAGAGCGAGAGAGAGGGGGAGAGAGAGGTGGTGAGAGAGCGCTGGGGGAGAGGGGGGTGAGAGAGAGAGAAGGGGAGAGAGGGGGAGGGGAGTTAAGCGGAAACACTAAGAGACGAGGCTGAGGGTTTGGGGAGGTATACGCACCACAAAGGTATAGATCTGCTGTGACTTGGTCCTGTAATTGGGACTGCAGTCCCCCACACACAGCTCCACAGGCCCTGGGGTGGGGTGTGAGGAGAAAGCGTCATCCATCTCGCACACAATGCTGTGTTGAGAGAGAGAGAGAGAGAGTGCTCAGAACCGGCCGGACTGTAGAACTGTCACTGCCCACACAGACACCGGGCACTGCCCACACAGTCACCAGGCACTGACCATACAGACACCGGGCACTGCCCACACAGTCACCAGGCACTGACCATACAGACACCAGGCACTGCCCATACAGACACCGGGCACTGCCCATACAGACACCAGGCACTGCCCATACAGACACCGGGTACTGCCCATACAGACACCGCCCATACAGACACCGGCCAGATACAGGGGTACAGTACCCCCCTACCCTGAATAAACTATGACTGTGTCCCTTACTTCACAGGCTGGGTATTCTGCGGTGAGTGTCTCACCTCCTGACTCCCCAAAGCCTTTCCACCATCTACAAGGCACAAGTCAGGAGTGTGATGGAATACTCTCCACTTGCCTGGATGAGTGCAGCTCCAACAACACTCAAGAATCTCGACACCATCCAGGACAAAGCAGCCCGCTTGATCGGCACCCCATCCACCACCTTAAACATTCACTCCCTCCACCACCGGCGCACCGTGGCTGCAGTGTGGACCATCTACAAGATGCACTGCAGCAACTCGCCAAGGCTTCTTCGGCAGCACCTCCCAAACCCGCGACCTCTTCCACCTAGAGGGACAAGGGCAGTGACTCTTACTCTGAATATACAGGGACCGTGTACAGTGACCCTTACTCTGAATAAACAGGGTCCCTGTACAGTGACCCTTACTCTGAATACGCAGGGACCCTGTACAGTGACCCTTACCCTGAATACACAGGGACCCTGTACAGTGAACCTTACCCTGAATATACAGGGACCCTGTACAGTGACCCTTACCCTGAATACACAGGGACCCTGTACAGTGACCCTTACCCTGAATAAATAGGGACCCTGTACAGTGACCCTTACCCTGAATAAACAGGGTCCGTGTGCAGTGACCCTTACCCTGAATAAACAGGGACCGTGTACAGTGACCCTTACCCTGAATAAACAGGGACCGTGTACAGTGACCCTTACCCTGAATAAACAGGGACCGTGTACAGTGACCCTTACCCTGAATAAACAGGGACGGTGTACAGTGACCCTTACCCTGAATAAACAGGGACCCTGTACAGTGACCCTTACCCTGAATAAACAGGGACCGTGTACAGTGACCCTTACCCTTAATACACAGGGACCCTGTACAGAGACCCTTGCCCTGAATAAACAGGGACCGTTTACGGTGACCCTTACCCTGAATAAACAGGGACCGTGTACAGTGACCCTTACCCTGAATAAACAGGGACCGTGTACAGTGACCCTTACCCTGAATAAACAGGGTCTGTGTACAGTGACCCTTACCCTGAATAAACAGGGACCGTGTACAGTGACCCTTACCCTGAATACACAGGGACCTGTACAGTGACCCTTACCCTGAATACACAGGGACCGTGTACAGTGACCCTTACCCTGAATAAACAGGTACCCTGTACAGTGACCCTTACCCTGAATAAACTGGGACCGTGTACAGTGACCCTTACCCTGAATAAACAGGGACCGTGTACCGTGACCCTTACCCTGAATAAACAGGGACCGTATACAGTGACCCTTACCCTGAATAAACAGGGTCCGTGTACCGTGGCCCTTACCCTGAATAAACAGGGTCCCTGTACAGTGACCCTTACCCTGAATAAACAGGGACCGTGTACAGTGACCCTTACCCTGAATAAACATGGTCCGTGTACCTTGACCCTTACCCTGAATAAACAGGGACTGTGTACAGTGACCCTTACCCTGAATAAACAGGGTCCGTGTACAGTGACACTTACCCTGAATAAACAGGGACCGTGTACAGTGACCCTTACCCTGAATAAACAGGGACCATGTACAGTGACCCTTACCCTGAATAAACAGGGACCGTGTACAGTGACCCTTACCCTGAATAAACAGGGACCCTGTACAGTGACCCTTACTCTGAATAAACAGGGACCGTGTACAGTGACCCTTACTCCGAATAAACAGGGACCCTGTATAGTGACCCTTACCCTGAATACACAGGGACCGTGTACATGGATCCTTACCCTGAATAAACAGGGTCTGTGTACAGTGACCCTTACCCTGAATAAACAGGGACCGTGTACAGTGACCCTTACCCTGAATAAACAGGGACCGTGTACAGTGACCCTTACCCTGAATACACAGGGACCCTGTACAGTGACCCTTACCCTGAATAAATAGGGACCCTGTACAGTGACCCTTACCCTGAATAAACAGGGTCCGTGTGCAGTGACCCTTACCCTGAATAAACAGGGACCGTGTACAGTGACCCTTACCCTGAATAAACAGGGACCGTGTACAGTGACCCTTACCCTGAATAAACAGGGACCGTGTACAGTGACCCTTACCCTGAATAAACAGGGACGGTGTACAGTGACCCTTACCCTGAATAAACAGGGACCCTGTACAGTGACCCTTACCCTGAATAAACAGGGACCGTGTACAGTGACCCTTACCCTTAATACACAGGGACCCTGTACAGAGACCCTTGCCCTGAATAAACAGGGACCGTTTACGGTGACCCTTACCCTGAATAAACAGGGACCGTGTACAGTGACCCTTACCCTGAATAAACAGGGACCGTGTACAGTGACCCTTACCCTGAATAAACAGGGTCTGTGTACAGTGACCCTTACCCTGAATAAACAGGGACCGTGTACAGTGACCCTTACCCTGAATACACAGGGACCTGTACAGTGACCCTTACCCTGAATACACAGGGACCGTGTACAGTGACCCTTACCCTGAATAAACAGGTACCCTGTACAGTGACCCTTACCCTGAATAAACTGGGACCGTGTACAGTGACCCTTACCCTGAATAAACAGGGACCGTGTACCGTGACCCTTACCCTGAATAAACAGGGACCGTATACAGTGACCCTTACCCTGAATAAACAGGGTCCGTGTACCGTGGCCCTTACCCTGAATAAACAGGGTCCCTGTACAGTGACCCTTACCCTGAATAAACAGGGACCGTGTACAGTGACCCTTACCCTGAATAAACATGGTCCGTGTACCTTGACCCTTACCCTGAATAAACAGGGACTGTGTACAGTGACCCTTACCCTGAATAAACAGGGTCCGTGTACAGTGACACTTACCCTGAATAAACAGGGACCGTGTACAGTGACCCTTACCCTGAATAAACAGGGACCATGTACAGTGACCCTTACCCTGAATAAACAGGGACCGTGTACAGTGACCCTTACCCTGAATAAACAGGGACCCTGTACAGTGACCCTTACTCTGAATAAACAGGGACCGTGTACAGTGACCCTTACTCCGAATAAACAGGGACCCTGTATAGTGACCCTTACCCTGAATACACAGGGACCGTGTACATGGATCCTTACCCTGAATAAACAGGGTCTGTGTACAGTGACCCTTACCCTGAATAAACAGGGACCGTGTACAGTGACCCTTACCCTGAATAAACAGGGACCGTGTACAGTGACCCTTACCCTGAATACACAGGGACCGTGTACAGTGACCCTTACCCTGAATAAACAGGTACCCTGTACAGTGACTCTTACCCTGAATAAACAGGGACCGTGTACAGTGACCCTTACCCTGAATAAACAGGGACCGTGTACAGTGACTCTTACCCTGAATAAACAGGGACCGTGTACCGTGACCCTTACCCTGAATAAACATGGACCGTGTACAGTGACCCTTACCCTGAATAAACAGGGACCGTGTACAGTGACCCTTATCCTGAATAAACAGGGACCCTGTACAGTGACCCTTACCCTGAATAAACAGGGACCCTGTACAGTGACCCTTACTCTGAATAAACAGGGACCGCGTACAGTGACCCTTACTCTGAATAAACAGGGACCCTGTATAGTGACCCTTACCCTGAATACACAGGGACCGTGTACAGTGACCCTTACCCTGAATAAACAGGGACCCTGTACAGTGACCCTTACCCTGAATAAACAGGGACCCTGTATAGTGACCCTTACCCTGAATAAACAGGGACCCTGTACAGTGACCCTTACCCTGAATACACAGGGACCGTGTACAGTGACCCTTACCCTGAATAAACAGGGACCCTGTACAGTGACCCTTACCCTGAATAAACAGGGACCCTGTATAGTGACCCTTACCCTGAATAAACAGGGACCCTGTACAGTGACCCTTACCCTGAATAAACAGGGACCATGTACAGTGACCCTTACCCTGAATAAACAGGGACCGTGTACAGTGACCCTTACCCTGAATCAACAGGGACCGTGTACAGTGACCCTTACCCTGAATAAAGAGGGACCCTGTACAGTGACCCTTACCCTGAATAAACAGGGTCCGTGTACAGTGACCCTTACCCTGAATAAACAGGGATACTGTACAGTGACCCTTACCCTGAATAAACAGGGACCCTGTACAGTGACCCTTACCCTGAATAAACAGGGACCCTGTACAGTGACCCTTACCCTGAATAAACAGGGACCCTGTACAGTGACCCTTACCCTGAATAAACAGGGACCGTGTACAGTGACCCTTACCCTGAATAAACAGGGACCCTGTACAGAGACCCTTGCCCTGAATAAACAGGGACCGTTTACGGTGACCCTTACCCTGAATAAACAGGGACCGTGTACAGTGACCCTTACCCTGAATAAACAGGGACCGTGTACAGTGACCCTTACCCTGAATAAAC
The DNA here is from genome assembly GCF_052327205.1 of Somniosus microcephalus. NCBI lineage: Eukaryota > Metazoa > Chordata > Chondrichthyes > Squaliformes > Somniosidae > Somniosus > Somniosus microcephalus. The sequence continues at coordinate 34,680,090 of NW_028225185.1, forward strand.
AGGGTCTGTGTACAGTGACCCTTACCCTGAATAAACAGTGACCGTGTACAGTGACCCTTACCCTGAATACACAGGGACCTGTACAGTGACCCTTACCCTGAATACACAGGGACCGTGTACAGTGACCCTTACCCTGAATAAACAGGTACCCTGTACAGTGACCCTTACCCTGAATAAACTGGGACCGTGTACAGTGACCCTTACCCTGAATAAACAGGGACCGTGTACCGTGACCCTTACCCTGAATAAACAGGGACCGTGTACAGTGACCCTTACCCTGAATAAACAGGGTCCGTGTACCGTGGCCCTTACCCTGAATAAACAGGGTCCCTGTACAGTGACCCTTACCCTGAATAAACAGGGACCGTGTACAGTGACCCTTACCCTGAGTAAACATGGTCCTTGTACCTTGACCCTTACCCTGAATAAACAGGGACTGTGTACAGTGACCCTTACCCTGAATAAACAGGGTCCGTGTACAGTGACACTTACCCTGAATAAACAGGGACCGTGTACAGTGACCCTTACCCTGAATAAACAGGGACCGTGTACAGTGACCCTTACCCTGAATAAACAGGGACCGTGTACAGTGACCCTTACCCTGAATAAAAAGGGACCCTGTACAGTGACCCTTACTCTGAATAAACAGGGACCGTGTACAGTGACACTTACTCCGAATAAACAGGGACCCTGTATAGTGACCCTTACCCTGAATACACAGGGACCGTGTACATGGATCCTTACCCTGAATAAACAGGGTCTGTGTACAGTGACCCTTACCCTGAATAAACAGGGACCGTGTACAGTGACCCTTACCCTGAATAAACAGGGACCGTGTACAGTGACCCTTACCCTGAATACACAGGGACCGTGTACAGTGACCCTTACCCTGAATAAACAGGTACCCTGTACAGTGACTCTTACCCTGAATAAACAGGGACCGTGTACAGTGACCCTTACCCTGAATAAACAGGGACCGTGTACAGTGACTCTTACCCTGAATAAACAGGGACCGTGTACCGTGACCCTTACCCTGAATAAACATGGACCGTGTACAGTGACCCTTACCCTGAATAAACAGGGACCGTGTACAGTGACCCTTATCCTGAATAAACAGGGACCCTGTACAGTGACCCTTACCCTGAATAAACAGGGACCCTGTACAGTGACCCTTACTCTGAATAAACAGGGACCGCGTACAGTGACCCTTACTCTGAATAAACAGGGACCCTGTATAGTGACCCTTACCCTGAATACACAGGGACCGTGTACAGTGACCCTTACCCTGAATAAACAGGAACCCTGTACAGTGACCCTGACCCTGAATAAACAGGGACCCTGTATAGTGACCCTTACCCTGAATAAACAGGGACCCTGTACAGTGACCCTTACCCTGAATAAACAGGGACCATGTACAGTGACCCTTACCCTGAATAAACAGGGTCCGTGTACAGTGACCCTTACCCTGAATAAACAGGGATACTGTACAGTGACCCTTACCCTGAATAAACAGGGACCCTGTACAGTGACCCTTACCCTGAATAAACAGGGACCCTGTACAGTGACCCTTACCCTGAATAAACAGGGACCCTGTACAGTGACCCTTACCCTGAATACACAGGGACCCTGTACAGTGACCCATACCCTGAATAAACAGGGACCCTATACAGTGAACCTTACCCTGAATAAACAGGGACCCTGTACAGTGACCCTTACCCTGAATAAACAGGGACCGTGTACAGTGACCCTTACCCTGAATAAACAGGGACCGTGTACAGTGACCCTTACCCTGAATAAACAGGGACCGTGTACAGTAACCCTTACCCTAAATAAACAGGGACCGTGTACAGTGACCCTTACCCTGAATACACAGGGACCCTGTACAGTGACCCTTACCCTGAATAAACAGGGACCCGGTTCAGTGACCCTTACCCTGAATAAACAGGGTCCGTGTACAGTGACCCTTACCCTGAATAAACAGGAACCCTGTACAGTGACCCTTACCCTGAATAAACAGGGACCGTGTACAGTTACCCTTACCCTGAATAAACAGGGACCCGGTTCAGTGACCCTTACCCTGAATAAACAGGGTCCGTGTACAGTGACCCTTACCCTGAATAAACAGGGAGCCGGTTCAGTGACCCTTACCCTGAATAAACAGGGTCCGTGTACAGTGACCCTTACCCTGAATAAACAGGGACTGTGTACAGTGACCCTTACCCTGAATAAACAGGACCCCTGGTACTGCTATCACATTAATCTCACTCTCCTGCTCATTCCCCACAGCCCTGCAATTTTCCCCCTTCAAGTATTTCTCCAATTCCCTTTTGAAAGTTACTATTGAATCTGCTCCCACCGCCCTTCAGGCAGCGCGTTCCAGATCGCAACAACTCGCCGCGATAAATGTTATTGTTCCCAATCAGGACTCACCGTTCTGCACTGACATATTCGCTGGATATCGGGCTGCACTTAACCCCAGCAATCCGGACACCATAGGCAATTTCCCGAAAGTGGAGGCCCAGATTATCTCCATGGATAGTCACCCTGGTCCCACCTTCCTTCGGCCCAGTCATTGGGTGGAACTGCAACACAGGACACAACACTCGCAAGGTTTCAAACACTCCCAGGGCAGGTACAGCACGGGTTAGATAGAGAGTAAAGCTCCCTCTACACTGTCCCCATCAAACACTCCCAGGGCAGGTACAGCACAGGGTTAGATACTGAGTAAAGCTCCCTCTACACTGTCGCATCCAGCACTCCCAGGGCAGGTACAGCACGGGTTAGATACAGAGTAAAACTCCCTCTACACTGTCCCCATCAAACACTCCCAGGGCAGTTACAGCACGGGTTAGATACAGAGTAAACCTCCCTCTACACTGTCCCATCAAACACTCCCAGGGCTGGTACAGCACAGGTTAGATACAGGGTAAAGCTCCCTCTACACTGTCCCATCAAACACTCCCAGGGCAGGTACAGCACGGGGTTAGATACAGAGTAAAGCTCCCTCTACCCTGTCCCATCAAACACTCCCAGGGCAGGTACAGCATGGGATTAGATACAGAGTCAAGCTCCCTCTACACTGTCCCATCAAACACTCCCAGGGCAGGTACAGCACGGGGTTAGATACAGAGTAAAGCTCCCTCTACACTGTCCCCATCAAACACTCCCAGGGCAGGTACAGCACGGGTTAGATGCAGTGTAAAGCTCCCTCCACACTGTCCCCATCAAACACTCCCAGGGCAGGTACAGCACGGGTTAGATACAGAGTAAAACTCCCTCTACACTGTCCCCATCAAACACTCCCAGGGCAGGTACAGCACGGGTTAGATACAGAGTAAAGCTCCCTCTACACTGTCCCATCAAACACTCCCAGGGCAGGTACAGCACGGGTTAGATACAGAGTGGAGCTCCCTCTACACTGTCCCATCAAACACTCCCAGGGCAGGGACAGCACGGGTTAGATGCAGAGTAAAGCTCCCTCTACACTGTCCCCATGAAACACTCCCAGGGCAGGTACAGCACGGGTTAGATACAGAGTAAAGCTCCTTCTATACTGTCCCATCAAACACTCCCAGGGCAGGTACAGCACGGGGTTAGATACAGAGTAAAGCTCCCTCTACACTGTCCCATCAAACACTCCCAGGGCAGGTACAGCACGGGTTAGACACAGAGTAAAGCTCCCTCTACACTGTCCCCATCAAACACTCCCAGGGCAGGTACAGCACGGGTTAGATACAGAGTAAAGCTCCCTCTACACTGTCCCCATCAAACACTCCCAGGGCAGGTACAGCACGGGTTAGATACAGAGTAAAGCTCCCTCTACACTGTCCCCTCAAACACTCCCAGGGCAGATACAGCACGGGTTAGATACAGAGTAAAGCTCCCTCTACACTGTCCCATCAAACACTCCCAGGGCAGGTACAGCACGGGTTAGATACAGAGTAAAGCTCCGTCTACACTGTCCCCATCAAACACTCCCAGGGCAGGTACAGCACGGGTTAGATACAGAGTAAAGCTCCCTCTACACTGTCCCATCAAACACTCCCAGGGCAGGTACAGCATGGGTTAGATACAGAGTAAAGCTCCCTCTACACTGTCCCCATCAAACACTCCCAGGGCAGGTACAGCACGGGGTTAGATACAGAGTAAAGCTCCCTCTACACTGTCTCCAATAAACACTCCCAGGGCAGGTACAGCATGGGTTAGATACAGTGTAAAGCTCCCTCTACACTGTCTCCATCAAACACTCCCAGGGCAGGTACAGCACGGGTTAGATACAGAGTAAAGCTCCTTCTACACTGTCCCCATCAAACACTCCCAGGGCAGGTACAGCACGGGTTAGATACAGAGTAAAGCTCCCTCTACACTGTCCCATCAAACACTCCCAGGGCAGGTACAGCACGGGTTAGATACAGAGTAAAGCTCCCTCTACACTGTCCCATCAAACACTCCCAGGGCAGGTACAGCACGGGTTAGATACAGATTAAAGCTCCCTCTACACTGTCCCCATCAAACACTCCCAGGGCAGGTACAGCACGGGTTAGATACAGAGTAAAGCTCGCTCTACACTGTCCGCATCAAACACTCCCAGGGCAGGTACAGCACGGGTTAGATACAGAGTAAAGCTCCCTCTGCACTGTCCCATCAAACACTCCCAGGGCAGGTACAGCACGGGTTAGGTACAGAGTAAAGCTCCCTCTACACTGTCCCATCAAACACTCCCAGGGCAGGTACAGCACGGGTTAGGTACATTTACCTGCTTAGATTCAAAGGATGGCCAGGACAACCTCTTCTAAGTTGAGGTGCTGAAACCCATGTCCCGGAAGTGAATGAGTTACGCGTTTGACAGAACCTGGGTTGTCCCATACAGGCGCGAAAGATCCCTGGCCTGAGCGTAGCTCGCTGACCTCGAGATTTTCCAGAGGGAAGGGACACACACATTAGACTCGGAATCTCCGGTTAGGGAAGAAGGGTCAAACGCCTCTTCCCCTCCCCTCCACTCCCCTTTCAGCATGCCGAAGGGACTGCTCCCTCCGCGGCACCCTGGTCCACTCCTCAATTACCCCCAACCGCCCTTCCCCTTTCGCCCGGCACCTTCCCGTGCAAGCGCAGGAGATGCAAGACCTGCCCTTTTACCTCCTCCCTTCCCCACTGTCCAGGGTCCCCCAAACACCCCTTCCAGGGTGAAACAGCGATTTACTTGTACTTCTTGCAATCTACAGGAAACTCTCGATTTACCAGCACCCAAACAACCGGCAATCTCGGTTAACCGGCAAAATTCAGGAGTAGGTTCAGTGAAGTTTTTCTTCATATTAGTGGCAGTTTCTTGATTCTTGGCTGTGTAATCGGGGGTTCCTGCACTTGTTGCTAAGCAACAGGGACGCTTGCTCTGTGGCTGGGCTTCTTGCACCTGTTGCTAAGCAACAGGGAAGCCTGGATTTGTTGCTGTGTACGGGGCTCTCGTACCTTTTAACTATAACTCTCTGTAATCCAGACTTTTTGATAAACCGGCACCACGCCGGTCCCGTCGACACCGGATAAAGAAGAGTTTCCTGTAGTATACTGTATTCGCTGCTCACGATGCGGTCTCCTCTACACTGGGGAGACCAAACGCAGATTGGACGACCGCTTTGCGGAACACCCTCCGTTCAGTCCGTAAGGGGGACCCCAAGCTTCCGGTCGCCTGTCACTTTAATTCTCCGCTCCACTTCCACTCTGACCTCTCCGTCTTTCGATTGGGCACTTTACCGCCTTCTGAACTCAACATAGTGTTCAACAATTTCAGACAATAACCCCTGCCCCCATTTTTCAGGCTGTTTATGATTCAGCCATCCCCATTTGCAACATTTAATCTGTCCTGTCTCCTACCCTAGCGCAGACTGTTCCTTCAATTCCTTCCTCCCCTCCCTCCTTCCCCGTCTCTGCACTTGCACCTGTTACATCTCTAACCTTCTCTATTTCTGATGAAGGGTCCCAGACCTGAACCGTTGACTCAGTTTCTCTCTCCACGGATGTTGCCCTGACCTGCTGAGTGTTTCCAGCATTTTCGGTTGTTGTTTTCAGGGTTCCCCACCTCCTGTCCAGTGACTTCTGCTTGAAAAGTGCACCTGGACATGAGGGGGCGGTCGGGCCGGGTCTGCGGTCGAATATCCGTCCGTCTGGGCTCACCCTTTGGGGGAGGGACTGAGGGCCGCACCCCCACGAGAGTCAGCGTCTCCGGGAGAGGATAGAAACATAGAAGATAGGAGCAGGAGTAGGCCATTCGGCCCCTCGAACCTGCTCCGCCATTCAATGAGATCATGGCTGATCATCCAAATTCAGTACCCTGTCCCTGCTTTCTCCCCATATCCCTTGATCCCTTTAGCCTCATGAAACATATCCAACTCCTTGTTGAATATGTTTAATGAATTGGCCTCAACTGCCTTGTGTGGTAGAGAATTCCACAGGTTCACCACTCTCTGGGTGAAGAAATTCCTCCTCATCTCTGTCCTAAATGGCTTACCCCTTATCCTTAGACTGTGACCCCTGGTTCTGGACTCCCCGGCCATCGGGAACATCCTTCCTGCATCTAGTCTGTCCAGTCCTGTTAGAATTTTATAAGTTTCAATGAGATCCCCTCTCATTCTTCTAAACTCCAGCGAGTATAAGCCCAATCGACCCAATCTCTCCTCATACGTCATTCCTGCCATCCCAGGTATCAGTCTGGTGAATCTTCGCTGCACTCCCTCCATGGCAAGAACGTCCTTCCTCAGATAAGGCGACCAAAACTGCACACAATACTCAAGGTGTGGTCTCACCAAGGCCCTGTACAACTGCAGCAAGACATCCTTGCTCCTGTGCTCCCTCAGTACCGCCCCTCCGACAGTGCGGTGTTCCCTCAGTACACAGAAACATAGAAGATAGGAGCAGGAGTAGGCCATTCGGCCCCTCGAGCCTGCTCCGCCATTCAATGAGATCATGGCTGATCATCCAAATTCAGTACCCTGTCCCTGCCTTCTCCCCATATCCCTTGATCCCTTTAGCCTCAAGAAATATATCCAACTCCTTCTTGAATATATTTAATGAATTGGCCTCAATGGATTGGACGGCGGGGGGATGGTGTTAGTGAGGGAGATGAGAAATGAGAAATATAATTTCTTGTATATGTCTCAGGAAAGACTGAACAGGCTGGGGCTCTTTTCTCTGGAAAGGGGAAGGCCGAGGGGTGACCCGATAGAGGTCTTGAAGATTATGAATGGGTAGACGTAGAGAAGATGTTGGCCTTTATTGCAAGGGGGATGGAGTATAAAAGTAGGGAAGTCCTGCTACAACTGTACAGGGCGTTGGTGAGACCACACCTGGAGTACTGCGTACAGTTTTGGTCTCCTTATTTAAGGAAGGATATACTTGCATTGGAGGCAGTTCAGAGACGATTCACGAGGTTGATTCCGGAGATGAAGGGGTTGACTTATGAGGAAAGGTTGAGCAGGTTGGGCCTATACTGATTGGAGTTTAGAAGAATGAGAGGTGATCTTATTGAAACATGTAAGATACTGAGGGGGCTCGACAGGGTAGATGCAGAGAGGATGTTTCCCCTCGTGGGGAAATCTAGAACTCGGGGGCACAGTTTTAGAACTGAGATGAGGAGGAATTTCTTCTCTCAGAGGGTCGTAAATCTGTGGAATTCTTTGCCCCGGAGAGCCGTGGAGGCTGGGTCATTAAATACATTTAAGGTGGAGATAGACGGATTTTTACAAGATAAGGGAGTGAAGGGTTATGGGGAGCGGGCGGGGAAGTGGCTTTGAGCCCAAGATCAGCCGTGATCTCATTGAATGGCGGAGCAGGCTCGAGGGGCCAAGTGGTCGACTCCTGCTGCTATTTGTTATGTTCTTATGTTGCAGAGTATTCACAGCACAGAAACAGGCCATTCGGCCCCTCTGCTCCGTGCCGGTGTTCCTGCTCCACACAAGTCTCCTCCCGCCCCTCTTCATCTCACCCCATCACCATATCCTTCCATTCCTTTCTCGCTCATGTGTTTATCCAGCTCCCCCTTAAATGCATCGACGCTATTCGCCTCGACCACTCCCTGTGGTAGCGAGTTCCACATTCTCACCCCTCTCTGGGTGAAGAAGTTTCTCCTGAATTCCCGATTGGATTTATTAGTGACTCTCTTATATTGACGGCCCCTAGTTCTGGTCTCCCCCACAAGTGGAGACATCTTCTCTACGTCTACCCTATCGAAACCCCGTCATAATCTTAAAGACCTCTATTGGCGTCTCCAGTCTCTCCACATAAGTGAAGTCCCTCATCCCTGGAACCATTCTGATCAATCTCCCCTTAACCTTCTCTGCTCTAAGGAGAACAACCCCAGCTTCTCCAGTCTCTCCGCATCACTGAAGTCCCTCATCCCTGGTACCATTCTGGTCAATCTCCCCTTAACCTTCTCTGCTCTAAGGAGAACAACCCCAGCTTCTCCAGTCTCTCCACATCACTGAAGTCCCTCATCCCTGGTACCATTCTGGTCAATCTCCCCTTAACCTTCTCTGCTCTAAAGAGAACAACCCCAGCTTCTCCAGTCTCTCCACATCACTGAAGTCCCTCATCCCTGATACCATTCTGATCAATCTCCCCTTAACCTTCTCTGCTCTAAGGAGAACAACCCCAGCTTCTCCAGTCTCTCCGCATCACTGAAGTCCCTCATCCCTGGTACCATTCTGGTCAATCTCCCCTTAACCTTCTCTGCTCTAAGGAGAACAACCCCAGCTTCTCCAGTCTCTCCACATCACTGAAGTCCCTCATCCCTGGGACCATTCTGGTCAATCTCCACTTAACCTTCTCTGCTCTAAGGAGAACAACCCCAGCTTCTCCAGTCTCTCCACGCCACTGAAGACCCTCATCCCTGGTACCATTCTGGTCAATCTCCCCTTAACCTTCTCTGCTCTAAGGAGAACAACCCCAGCTTCTCCAGTCTCTCCACATCACTGAAGTCCCTCATCCCTGGTACCATTCTGGTCAATCTCCCCTTAACCTTCTCTGCTCTAAGGAGAACAACCCCAGCTTCTCCAGTCTCTCCACATCACTGAAGTCCCTCATCCCTGGTACCATTCCGGCCTTTGCCTCCCGGCTCACAGCCCAGAAACAGGCCATTCTGTCCCCTCTGCTCCGTGCCGGTGTTCCTGCTCCACACGAGCCTCCTCCTGCCCCCTCTTCATCTCACCCCATCACCGTATCCTTCTATTCCTTTCTCCCGCACGTGTTTTTCTGATGGTTGAAGCGCCGATCCCTGTGGAAGACTGCGGCTGCCCCGTCTAAGCCACTCCCCCTTTTTTAACCCCCGAGTCTCCTCTCGTTCCGTTCTGCCCCACGGCTCCTGTTATAAATCTCATCATTCATCAAGAAACTACTCATGAAATAACGCTGGATGGCCAGCTGGTGGCGCTGTCCAAGGAGTATAAATACTCGGGCGTGGGCCCCAGCTTGCCCGGGGACATTTTGTAAGACAAGGAACTAGTGAAGTACAACTAGACCTCCATGTTCTGAAACAAGTTGATTAAAGCCTGGCTTTATACTCAAACGAAGTGCATAGTGAGTTTTATTACGTTAGTTCCCGCCTGCTCCGACCCTGGGCCGAAAGCGGCCCGTTTTCCGTGCTTGTACCGCTCCTGCGCGACCGGACGAGGGGAAGGCCCCAGGGGGGAAGTGGGTGGGCCGTGGCTTGTGGTCAAGGTCGCCGCCCGTTAACAACAACAATAAAAAAATAAAGAAGTGGGGGGGTCGGCCCTTACCTTGGCGACCCGCGGGTGGGTGCAGCGGATTTTGCGGCCGCTCTGGGCCATCCAGTTGAAGTCGGGCGCCGCGCAGTGCTGGCGCAGGCGGCACTTCCGCTCGGGCACGCACCAGCCGCACTCGAACCTGGGCTCGGCCTTCAGGCACAGGCCGCAGCTCTCCCGCTGGACTGAGCAGTTGTACAGGAGGGCTGGCGGGGGGGCAGGGGGGGGAGAAAGGAAGGACAATCCGTCACTCAGAAACTCTGCTGCCCCCCGTCCACCCATCACCCCCCACCCCCTCCCTTTACCATTACACTGTGCAGTCATCAGCGAACATCCCCATTTCTGACCTTATGTTGGGGGGAAGGTCATTGATGAAGCAGCTGAAGATGGTTGGGCCGAGGACACTGCCTTGAGGAACTCCTGCAGCGATGTCCTGGGGCTGTGATGATTGCCCTCCAACCACCACAACCATCTTCCTTTGTGCTAGGTATGACTCCAGCCAGTGGAGCGTTTTCCCCCCCAATTCCCAGTTTTACTAGGGCTCCTTGATGCCAGACTCGGTCAAATGCTGCCTTGATGTCAAGGGCACTCACTCTCGCCTCACCTCTGGAATTCAGCTCCTTTGTCCATGTTTGGACCAAGGCTGTAATGAGGTCGGGAGCCGAGTGGTCCTGATGGAACCCAAACTGGGCATCAGTGAGCAGGTTATTGGCGAGTAAGTGCCGCTTGATAGCACTGTCGATGACACCTTCCATCACTTTGCTGATGATTGAGAATAGACTGATGGGGCGGTAATTGGCCGGGTTGGATTTGTCCTGTTTTTCGTGGACAGGACATACCTGGACAGTTTTCCACATTGTCGGATAGATGCCAGTGTTGTAGCTGCACTGGAACAGCTTGGCTAGAGGCGCGGCTAGTTCTGGAGCACAAGTCTTCAGCACGATAGCTGGGATGTTGTCGGGGCCCAGAGCCTTTGCTGTATCCAGTGCGCTCAGCCGTTTCTTGATATCACGTGGAGTGAATCGAATTGGCTGAAGACTGGCTTCTGTGATGGTGGAGACCTCAGGAGGAGGCCGATATGGCTCATCCACTCGGCACTTCGGGCTGAAGATGGTTACGAATGCTCTGGAATTCCCTCCCTAAACCTCTCCGCCTCTCTCTCTCCTCCTTTAAGACGCTCCTTAAAACCGACCTCTTTGACCAAGCTTTTGGTCGCCTGCCCTAATATCTCCTTATGTGGACCGGTGTCTGATTTTGTTCTATAACACTGTTGTGATGTGCCTTGGGACGGGTCACTACATTAAGCACACTATATAAATACCAATAAATCATAGTACATCAAAGATACATACAAATGCCATAAGAATAATATTAACAAAACAACCAGGCACTTAAACTGATTATTTTATCACCATAAACACAAGTGAACTGATCCCCGACCTGATAGAAACGCAGGTCAGCCCTCTGAGCCGGTGGAGACACATTTGCTTTGAGATCCCCTTCCACCAGTTACAACCCGGGCTCAGCATTTCATTGTCCAATATAATGAGGATAAATGTGAAGTTATCCACTTTGGTGGAAAAAACAGAAAGGCAGAGTATTTCCTAAATGGTGAAAGATTGGGGAATGCAGATGCTCAAAGGGGACCTGGGTGTCCCTGTACATGAGTCACTGAAAGTGAATGTGCAGGTGCAGCAAGCCATTAGGAAGGCAAATGGTATGCTGGCCTTCATTACAAGAGGATTTGAGTACAGGAGTAAAGAAGTCTTACTCCAATTATATAGGGCCCTGGTGAGACCACACCTGGAGTACTGTGTACAATTTTGGTCTCCTTACCTAAGGAAACATCGAAACATAGAAGATAGGAGCAGGAGTAGGCCATTCGGCCCCTCGAGCCTGCTCCGCCATTCAGTGAGATCATGGCTGATCATCCAAACTCAGTACCCTGTCCCTGCCTTCTCCCCATATCCCTTGATCCCTTTAGCCTTAAGAAATATATCCAACTCCTTCTTGAATATATTTAATGAATTGGCCTCAACTGCCTTCTGTGGTAGAGAATTCCACAGGTTCACCACTCTCTGGGTGAAGAAATTCCTCCTCATCTCTGTCCTAAATGGCTTACCCCTTATCCTTAGACTGTGACCCCTGGTTCTGGACTCCCCGACCATCGGGAACATCCTTCCTGCATCTAGTCTGTCTAGTCCTGTTAGAATTTTATAAGTTTCAATGAGATCCCCTCTCATTCTTCTAAACAAGAGGATTTGAGTACAGGAGTAAAGAAGTCTTACTCCAATTATATAGGGCCTTGGTGAGACCACACCTGGAGTACTGTGTACAATTTTGGTCTCCTTACCTAAGGAAGGATATACTTGCCAGAGAGGGAGTGCAACAAAGGTTCACGAGATTGATTCCTGGGATGGTGGGACTGTCGTATGAGAAGAGATCGAGTAAGCTAGGCCTGTATTCTCTTGAATTCAGAAGAATGAGAGGGGATCTCATTGAAGCATACAAAATTATTACAGGGCTTGATAGGGTGGATGCTGGGAGAATGTTTCCCTTGGCTGGGGAGTCTAGAACCAGGGGCCACAGCCTCAGGATAAGGGTAGGCCATTCAGGACTGAGATGAGGAGGAATTTCTTCACACAGAGGGTGGTGAATCTTTGGAATTCTCTACTACCCCAGAGGCTGTGGCGGCTCAGTCATTGGGTATATTCGAAACAGAAGTCGATAGGTTTCTGACTAGTAAGGGCATCAAGGGATATGGCAATAGGGCCGGTGAATGGATCTGAGGCAGAAGATCAGCCATGGTCTCATTGAATGGCGGAGCAGGCTCGAGGGGCCGAATGGCCGACTCCTGCTCCTATTTCTTATGTTCTTATGTTCACCTCCAAGTCACACACCATCCTGACTTGGAAATATATCGGCCGTTCCTTCATCGTCGCTGGGTCAAAATCCTGGAACTCCCTCCCTAACAGCGCTGTGGGAGCACCTTCACCACACGGACTGCAGCGGTTCAAGAAGGCGGCTCACCACCACCTTCTCCAGGGCGATTCGGGATGGGCAATAAATGCTGGGCCTTGCCAGCGACGCCCACATCCCATAAATGATTTTTTTTATAAGCCGCTGAGCGGAATGCACGGGACTGCACGGCCGCGAGGTTCAGCAGGGAACATTGCCAAAAATCACCCGGCTGGTGATCCGATCAACTTGGTTCTTATTGGTTGTACCTTTGATGCTCGCAGGCTTATCGATGATGAACTCGCCGTCCCACACAATGGAGAAATCCACGGCCAGGTCACCAATATTGTCACCGTCATAGGAG
>NW_028225185.1:34695660-34708160 GCF_052327205.1 Somniosus microcephalus
GGGTTTTATATATAGAATAACGGATACCCGGGAGTGAGTTTCAGGCTGGAATCTAATGAAGGGGTTCGGGGGGGTTATATATAGAATAACAGATACCCAGGAGTGAGTTACAGGCTGGAATCTAATCGGGGGGTTCGGGGGGGTTTATATATAGAATAACGGATACCCGGGAGTGAGTTACAGGCTGGAATCTAATGGAGGGGTTCAGGGGGTTTATATATAGAATAACAGATACCCGGGAGTGAGTTACAGGCTGGAATCTAATGAAGGGGTTCGGGGGGGTTATATATAGAATAACAGATACCCAGGAGTGAGTTACAGGCTGGAATCTAATCGGGGGGTTCGGGGGGGTTTATATATAGAATAACAGATACCCGGGAGTGAGTTACAGGCTGGAATCTAATCGAGGGGTTCAGGGGGTTTATATATAGAATAACAGATACCCGGGAGTGAGTTACAGGCTGGAATCTAATCGAGGGGTTCGGGGGGGTTTATATATAGAATAACAGATACCCGGGAGTGAGTTACAGACTGGAATCTAATCGAGGGGTTCGGGGGGTTTATATATAGAATAACAGATACCCGGGAGTGAGTTACAGGCTGGAATCTAATCGAGGGGTTCGGGGGGTTTATATATAGAATAACAGATACCCGGGAGTGAGTTACAGACTGGAATCTAATCGAGGGGTTCGGGGGGTTTATATATAGAATAACAGATACCCGGGAGTGAGTTACAGGCTGGAATCTAATCGAGGGGTTCGGGGGGTTTATATATAGAATAACAGATACCCGGGAGTGAGTTAGAGGCTGGAATCTAATCGAGGGGTTCGGTGGGTGTGGTTTATATACAGAACAACAGATAACCAACATCACTAAAACAGATGATCCGGTCGTTACCACATTGCTGTTTGTGGGATCTTGCTGTGCGCAATTGTGGCTGCCGCGTTTCCCACATTACAACTGCGACCACACTTCCAAAAAAAAAAAGGTCTTTGTTGTCTGTGAGGCGCTTCGGGATGCCCTCAGGGACGCAAGGCGCCAGCGAATCGTAGAATGTTAGAATAGTGCAGCCCAGGAGGAGGCCATTCGGCCCATCGAATCTGCGTCTTCTCTTTCGAAGAGCAATCCAGTCAGTCCCACTCCCCCCGATGCTCTTTCCCCCACATCCCAGCTATTTTTTTTCTCCAACTTCAGGTATGTTTCCAATTCCCTTTTGAAAGCTACCGTTGAATCTGCTTTCATCGCCCCTGTCCAGCATCGGACACGGGAGCACTTTCTGTCCTCCCGCACCAGGTACTCGCACCGGGCTGCGAGGCGGGGCGTTCCTTCCAAGCGTTAAGCAGCGGGCGGGTTGGCTGATACCTGGGATGGCAGGAATGACGTATGAGGAGAGATTGGGTCGATTGGGCTTATACTCGCTGGAGTTTAGAAGAATGAGAGGGGATCTCATCGAAACGTATAAAATTCTAACAGGACTAGACAGACTAGATGCAGGAAGGATGTTCCCGATGGCGGGGGAGTCCAGAACCAGGGGTCACAGTCTAAGGATAAGGGGTAAGCCATTTAGGACAGAGATGAGGAGGAATTTCTTCACCCAGAGAGCGGTGAACCTGTGGAATTCTCTACCACAGAAGGCAGTAGAGGCCAATTCATTAAATATATTCAAGAAGGAGTTGGATATATTTCTTAAGGCTAAAGGGATCAAGGGATATGGGGAGAAGGCAGGGACAGGGTACTGAATTTGGATGATCAGCTGTGATCTCATTAAATGGCGGAGCAGGCTCGAGGGGCCGAATGGCGTCCTCCTGCTCCTATCTTCGGTGTTTCTATGTTCTCCCACCCCGGGGGAGAGGGGCAGTGCACGGACCAGAAAGCAGAGGCCCCATTCCCCTCCCCCACGCACGGAACACTCAAAGCACTCAGTGTTGGCAGAGGTCGGAAAGAAACGCAATGTTCAGGTCGAGGAGGAGTCAGCCGACAACGCTGGAGCGAAGATCCCTTAGATTCGTAGGGGTGGGGGGTTTGCAAAGAGTGAGGGTGCATGTGTGTGTGTGTGTGTGTGGGGGGGGGGGGCCCCCTCGGTAAGTGTTTGGCTGGTAGAGCTGGACGGACTGTGCTGGAAGGCTGGAGGTGCGCTTCCAGCCCTCAGAGAGAGCCCGTTTGTTCGACGGATTGAAGGGGAAGGGGGTGGGGGCACGGCGCTGCGGGAACACAGGAAGACAAAGCAGCCACTGGAACTCTGCGGCCCTTCAAGACTGTTCAAAGCCTTCGCTGTGAGCAAATTGCCCCACCAGGGAGCTGTTCACAATTCCGATCGCGCTAATGCATTTCCTCCACAATTCCTTCCAGCTGTGTGTGCGTAATAGGGGAGGGGGGGGGGGGGGGTGGGGGAGAGGCGCCCGTTAACCCTTGGCGGGTTGAATAGAAGAACATAAGAAATAGGAGCGGGAGGAGGCCGCTCGAGACCGCACCGGCATTCAATGAGATCACGGCCGATCTGATCGTGACCTCAACTCCACTTTTCCCCGCCCGCTCCCCATCACCCTACACTCCCCGGTACCTCAAATGTCTGTCAGTCTCAGCCTTGAATACATTCTATGACCCAGCCTCCACAGCTCTCTGAGCTGGAGAATTCCGAAGATTCACGACCCTCAGAGAAGAAATTCCTCCGGTGAAACATAGGAAAATAGGAGCAGCATAGTGGTTAGCACTGTTGCCTCACAGCGCCAGGGACCCGGGTTCGAATCCGGCCTCGGGTGACTGTCTGTGTGGAGTTTGCACATTCTCCCCGTGTTTGCGTGGGTTTCCTCCGGGCGCTCCGGTTTCCTCCCACAGTCCAAAGATGTGCGGGTTAGGTTGATTGGCTATGATAAATTGACCCTTAGTGTTAGGGGGATTAAATACGTGGGGTTACGGGGATAGGGTGGGATATGTGTTGGTGTAGGGGTTACAGGGATCGGGTGGGATATGTGTTGGTGTAGGGGTTACGGGGATAGGGTGGGATATGTGTCGGTGCAGGCTCGATGGGCCGAAATGGCCTCTATCTGCACTGTGGGGTTTCTGTGATTCGAGCCTGCTCCGCCATTCAATATGATCATGGCTGATCCTCTATCTCAATTCCATATTCCCGCTCTCTCCCCATACCCCCTGAGGCCTTTCGTGTCTAGAAATCTATCGATCTCCTTCTTAAATAGATTCAGTGACTTGGCCTCCACAGCCTTCAGTGGTAGAGAATTCCACAGGTTCACCGCCCTCTGAGTGAAGACATTTCTCCTCATCTCAGTCCTAAATGTCCTACCCCGTATCCTGAGACTGTGACCCCTGGTTCTAGACCCCCCCCCAGCCAGGGGAAACATCCTCCCTGCATCCAGTCTGTCTAGCCCGGTCAGAATTTTATATGTTTCAATGAGATCCCCTCTCATTCTTCTAAACTCTAGTGAATACAGGCCTAGTCGACCCAATCTCTCCTCATACGACAGCCCTGCCATCCCAGGAATCAGTCTGGTGAACCTTCGCTGCACTCCCTCTATGGCAAGTATATCCTTTCTTAGGTAAGGAGACTAAAACTGCACACAGTACTCCAGGTGTGGTCTCACCAAGGCCCTGTACAACTGTAGTAAAACATCCTTGCTCCTGTACTCGAATCCTCTTGCAATGAAGGCCAACATCCCATTTGCCTTCCTAACTGCTTGCTGCACCTGCATGTTTGCTTTCAGTGACTGGTGCACAAGGACACCCAGGTCCCTTTGTACATCAACATTTCTCAATCTATCACCGTTTAACATAAGAACATGAGAACATAAGAAATAGGAGCAGGAGTAGGCCAATCGGCCCCTCGAGCCTGCTCCGCCATTTAATAAGATCATGGCTGATCTGATCCTAACCGCCAATCCACTATCACAGAACCATCTCCTGAATCTAACAGAATTAGACACACGAAATAGGAGCAGGATCAGGCTACACGGCCCCTGGGCCTGCTCCGCTACCCACAGGGCCTTGACCGATCTGAACCTAGACTCATGTCCAAATTCCTGCCCGCTCCCCGTAACCCTTAATTCCCTTTACTTCTAGGAAACTGTCTATTTCTGTTTTAAATTTATGTAATGATGTAGCTTCTACAGCTTTTTGGGGCAGCATATTCCATGGACCTACCACCCTCTGAGTGAAGTAGTTCCTCCTCATCTCAGTTTTGAAAGAGCAGCCCCTTATTCTAAGACTATGCCCCCTAGTTCTAGTTTCACCCATCATCGGGAACATCCTCCCCGCATCCACCCGATCCAACCCCTTCACAATCTTATATGTTTCAATAAGATCGCCTCTCATTCTTCTGAACTCCAATGAGTAGAGTCCCAATCTACTCAACCTCTCCTCATATGTCCATCCCCTCATCCCCGGGAGTAACCGAGTGAACCTTCTTTGTACTGACTCGAGAGCAAGTATATCCTTCCTTAAATACGGAGACCAAAACTGTACGCAGTACTCCAGGTGTGGTCTCACCAACGCCCTGTACAGTTGTAGCAGTACTTCCCTACTTTTATACTCCATTCCCCTTACAATTAAAGCCAACATTCCATTTGCCTTCCTAATGACTTGCTGTACCTGCATGCCAACGTTTTGTGTTTCATGTATGAGGACCCCCAGATCCCTCTGTACCGCCGCATTCTGTAGTCTCTCTCTATTCAAATAATAATTTGCTTTTTTATTCTTCCTTCCAAAGTAGATACCCTCACATTTTCTCACATTATACTCCATCTGCCAAATTTTTGCCCACTCACGTAACCGACCCATATCCCTTTGTAGACTCTTTGGGGGTCGGTTTTCAGTGTGCCGTGAGGCGGGCTTTTAGGCGTGCGAGGGGCAAAAATCCCGAATTCGGGGGTCCCGACCCCATCCCGCCCAAAACCCGCCTCCACGTTAAGTTTCAAAGGAGGCAGGTACCCGCCCCGCACTGGGACCCGCCGACCCCAGGCGGGAAGGGATTAGTGCCAATTAACTGCCTGTTAACAGGTAGTTAACAGGCAGTTTTTAGCCTAATCCCTATTTTGAGGGGTGTCGTGTGGGATTCCCGACGGCTCCAAACCACGCCAGGTTAGAGGAGTCGGGCCGTCGGGTTGAAGGACTTGGAGGGGTCGCGATGTCGGTGTTCAGGTGAGTGATGGGTGCATGAGTGCAAAGGTAAGTGTGTTTGGTGTGTCTAAAGAAGTTTTACTTACCTGTACTTACCTTAACAACCTTTCTTCCTGTAGGCGTCGGGAGCCCATCACTCAGCCGGCACTTAAAGCTGAACGGCTGCGAGCTGTCAAAAGTGACAGCCTTCAGCTTTGAGTGCCAGTGTGAGTTCTAACTGAGTCTGTGCAGAAGGACTCAGGTTAGAAGTCAGGCTGTCAGTGTTTGACAGCTTCAAACAGCTGTGAAACACTGATATTTCATCTGTCAAAACCTCTTGACAGATGAAATTTCAGTCTGTGACGTCACCTGTTGCCGGGTGGCCCTTAATTGGCCTGCTGAGCCCACTGGGCGGGCTCAACAAGGTCAATCAAGGGAAAATCGCGTCGATTGGCCGGACGTCGATGTGGGCAGGACTAAAACCCGAAAGTTGTAGTCCTGCTTCCTTCCCGACAGCTTAATGAAAATCGACCTGTGTCCTCCTCACAACTTGCTAACCCACCTATCTTTGTATCATCAGCAAATTTGGCAACAGTATTCTCGGTCCCTTCATCCAAGTCATTACTATAGATTGTAAATAGTTGAGGCCCCAGCTGAATCCCTGTGGCACCCCACTAGTTACAGAATGCAACGTAAAGGAGGTGGACAACCCCATTCAGTGTGGGATCCAATGGGTAACACTGTAACGGTAACATTAATGTTCCAATTCTGTCCTCTAGCCCATCCAACCCCCCCCCCCACTCCCTCTGCTCCACCATTGGTAGCCGTGCCTTCAGCCGCCAAGGCCCCGAGCTCTGGAATTCCCTCCCTAAACCTCTCCGCCTCTCTCTCAAAGTCCCGTTCACCCATCACTCCCCTGTTGCTCGCTGACCTTTGCTCCCTGTCCGGCACCGCCTCCATTAAAAAATTCTCCATCCTCGTTTTCAAATCCCTCCGTGGCCTCCTCGCCCCCTCTCCCTACCTCTGTAACCTCCTCCAGCCCCACAACCCTCCGTGATCTCCGCGCTCCTCCAATTCCGGCCTCTTGCGCATCCCCCGATTTCCATCACCATTGGCGACCGCGCCAGGGCCCCAAGCTCTGGAATTCCCTCCCTAAACCTCTCCGCCTCTCTCTCTCCTCCTTTAAGACGCTCCTTAAAACCGACCTTTTTGACCCGGCTTTTGGTCACCAGTCCCTAATATCTCCTGATGTGGCTTGGTGTCAAATTACCGTGAAGCGCCTTGGGACGTTTTACTATGGTAAAGGCGCTATCTAAAGCAAGTTGTTGAATAAAAGACTCACATTTCTCCAGCGCCTTTCACCACCTCAGGATGTCCCAAAGCACTTCACAACCAATGAAGTACTTTTTTTGAAGTGTGGTTGACGTAAGGAAACTACTAGGCACTCGGTCTAAGCGTTAAACAAAGCTTTAATCAACTGTTTTACAACATGGAGGTCTAGTTGTGTCCTTCACTAGTTCCTGTTGAAGAATGTCCTGAGCAAGCTGGGCCCATGCCCGAGTATTTATACTCTCCTTGGACAGCGCCACCCGCAGGACGCTCAGTTGATTCATGTCATTGGTCACTGTTGTAATGTAGGAAGCGCGGCAGCCAATTTGCGCACAGCAAGCTCCCACGAACAGCAATGTGATAAATGACCAGATCATCTGTTTTTTAGTGATGTTGGTTGAGGGATAAATATTGGCCCCAGGACACCGGGTAGAACTCCCCCCCTGCTCTTCTTCCGATAGTGGCCGTGGGATCTTTGACGTCCCCCCTGAGAGGGCCTCGGGTTTAACGTCTGATCCAAACAGTGCCGGTTTGGGAAGGGCAGTTCTCAGCACCGTTCCCTTGTTGGCCGATGAGTCCTAAATCAGACCTCTAGATCTGCCAGCATTAGCAACTGGGGAGAGAGGTAGATTTTTGGGAACAGGGATGAAGTATACAAGCCCCACCAAGGGAGCAAGTGTGCACTCCATACTGGGATGGGTTTCCACATGGGTCAGACCCCTGCAGACCAGAGATAAATTGGCATGAACCTAAGATGTGGGTCACATGACAAAGGTTCACCAGACTGGTTCCTGGGATGAGGGGGATTGTCCTACGAGGAGAGATTGAGTAGATTGGGCCTATATTCTCTAGAGTTTAGAATAATGAGGTGTGATCTCATTGAAACATACAAAGTTCTTACAGGGCTGGACAGGGTCGATGCTGAGAGGCTGTTTCCCCCCTGGCTGGAGAGTCTAGAACCAGGGGTCACAGTCTCAGGATAAGGGGTCGGCCATTTCGGACTGAGATGAGGAGGAATTTCTTCACTCAGAGGGCGGTGAATCTTTGGAATTCTCTGCCCCAGAGGGCTGTGGAGGCTCAGTCGTTGAGTATATTCAAGGCTGAGATCGATAGGTTTTTGGACTCGAGGGGAATCGAGGATCGGGGCGGGAGAGTGGAGTTGAGGTCGAAGATCAGCCGTGATCTTATTGAATGGCGGAGGAGGCCACTTAGCCCTTCGAGCCTGCTCCTATTTTTATGTTCTTAAGATATAAATACATAGATATTCCTGGCTTAAATATAATCAGATCACTAAGCTAATGTTGCACAGATCCTAATATCTTATCAGATTAATGGCACTCAAGTGAATAAGCTCCATATAATTCTCTTAACCAAACTGATCTAACTGCAGCAACCTCAGGGTTATACAGTGACAGACCTGTACCCACCAGCACTGTACCCCAGTGTTATACAGTGACAGACCTGTACCCACCAGTACTGTACCCCAGTGTTATACAGTGACAGACCTGTATCCACCAGTACTGTACCCCAGTGTTATACAGTGACAGACCTGTATCCACCAGTACTGTACCCCAGTGTTATACAGTGACAGACCTGTACCCACCAGTACTGTACCCCAGTGTTATACAGTGACAGACCTGTACCCACCAGTACTGTACCCCAGTGTTATACAGTGACAGACCTGTACCCACCAGTACAGTACCCCAGTGTTATACAGTGACAGACCTGTACCCACCAGTACTGTACCCCAGTGTTATACAGTGACAGACCTGTACCCACCAGTACTGTACCCCAGTGTTATACAGTGACAGACCTTTACCCACCAGTACTGTACCCCAGTGTTATACAGTGACAGACCTTTACCCACCAGTACTGTACCCCAGTGTTATACAGTGACAGACCTGTACCCACCAGTACTGTACCCCAGTGTTATACAGTGACAGACCTGTACCCACCAGTACTGTACCCCAGTGTTATACAGTGACAGACCTTTACCCACCAGTCCTGTACCCCAGTGTTATACAGTGACAGACCTTTACCCACCAGTACTGTACCCCAGTGTTATACAGTGACAGACCTTTACCCACCAGTACTGTACCCCAGTGTTATACAGTGACAGACCTGTACCCAGCAGTACTGTACCTCAGTGTTATACAGTGACAGACCTGTACCCACCAGTACTGTACCCCAGTGTTATACAGTGACAGACCAGTACCCACCAGTAGTGTGCCCCAGTGTTATACAGTGACAGACCTGTACCCACCAGTACTGTACCCCAGTGTTATAGAATCTATCCTCTCATAGATTGCCCTGTACAGAATCTCCTCTGTACTCTCTATCTCTGATGCCCCTATAAAGGTGTAGCCTCCTCTGTTCCCACTGACCCCTCTCGGGAAGGGACTCGCCCCCATATTTTTCCGCCTGTCTGTGTCAAGGTACGGGAGTGATTCAGAGACGCTGTCCTTCCACCAGGGAGCGTCAGTGACAGATCGAGCAGCCAGTTATGCTGCAGTTGTACAAAGCCCTGGTTAGACCACACCTGGAGCACTGTGAGCAGTTGTGGGTACCACACCTTAGGAAGGATATATTGACCTCGGAGGGAGTGCAGCGTAGGTTTACCAGAATGATACCCGGACTCCATGGGGTTAAATTACGAGGAGAGATTACACAAACTAGGCGTGTATTCCCTGGAATATCGAAGTTTAAGAGGGTGAGTTTTTTAGTATTTCGAAAGGAATTGACAGGGGAGATGGAGAGAATCTTTATCCGCTGGTCAGGGGGATTCTCAGACAAGGGGACATCACCTTAAAATCAGAGCCAATGGCTCAGGAGAGAAGTTGGGAAACACTTCTTCACACAAAGGTTGGTAGGAGTGTGGAACTCACTCCCGCAGAAAGCAGTAGACGCTCGCTCAATGAACCACTTTAAATCGGAGATCGCTGGATTTTTGCCAGGTAAGGATATTGAGCGATTATGGAGCCCAGGCGGGTGGATTGAGTTACGATGGAGATAGATCAGCCGGCATCTCATTGAATGGCGGAACAGGCTCGAGGGGGCTGAATGGCCTCCTCCTGTTCCTAATGTAACAGGCTCGAGGGGGCTGAACGGCCTCCTCCTGTTCCTAATGTAACAGGCTCGAGGGGGCTGAACGGCCTCCTCCTGTTCCTAATGTAACAGGCTCGAGGGGGCTGAACGGCCTCCTCCTGTTCCTAATGTAACAGGCTCGAGGGGGCTGAACGGCCTCCTCCTGTTCCTAATGTAACAGGCTCGAGGGGGCTGAACGGCCTCCTCCTGTTCCTAATGTAACGAACGGCCTCCTCCTGTTCCTAATGTAACAGGCTCGAGGGGCTGAACGGCCTCCTCCTGTTCCTAATGTAACAGGCTCGAGGGGGCTGAACGGCCTCCTCCTGTTCCTAACGTAACAGGCTCGAGGGGGCTGAACGGCCTCCTCCTGTTCCTAATGTAACAGGCTCGAGGGGGCTGAACGGCCTCCTCCTGTTCCTAATGTAACAGGCTCGAGGGGGCTGAATGGCCTCCTCCTGTTCCTAACGTAACAGGCTCGAAAGGGCTGAACGGCCTCCTCCTGTTCCTAATGTAACAGGCTCGAGGGGCCGAATGGCCTCCTCCTGCTCCTATCTTCTATGTTTCTATGACTGCTCTTGAAAAACTGCTGACGAGGCCTCCGGGGAGGTCAGATGTGATTAAGTGAGCCCTTCTTAACGAGGCTGGCGTCAACCTCGGCAGGAATGCTAATGGAACGACCTTTCACCTCAGGCTTCAGGTTGGTGCACTAGGCCAGGACCTGCACAGTGCATTAGGAAAATTGATGCCAGTGCATCAAGATATTATTATTATTTTTTTTGGTTTGAAGGGTCAATTTTCTTACAAGAATCCAGTGTTGCTCTCGCCGACCTAACAACGGGCAGCAGCTGTTCAAGTGAAAAATGGAATCCCAGGAGGGGATCTGCTCTAGGCCATAATTAAGATCAGCCCTGCCTTGACTGAACTTGCTGTGTGTATTTTTTTTTCCCAATATAAAAGCACGGTTTTGTCCCTGCCGCTCCTGACAGCTGCCACGGGCGCCGCTTTCGCCCTCCCTTGTGCGGCCCTTTCCACGCTGTTCGACCGTGGGGGGCGGCCCATATCGACTCGCATCTCTCCAGCGCCTTTCACCCACCTCGGGACGCCCCGAAGCGCTTCACAGCCAATGAAGGACTTTTTTTTGAAGTGTGGTGATTGTTGTAATGTCGGGAAACGCGGCAGCCAATTTGCGCACAGCAAGCTCCCACAAACAACAATGTGATAATGGCCGGATCATCTGTTTTTTTTAGTGATGTGGGGTGAGGGGTAAATATTGGGCTCCAGGACCCTGGGAAGATCTCCTTCCGATAGTGGCCGTAGGATCTTTAAAGTCCACCCGAGAGGGCAGACGGGGGTCTCGGTGTGACGTCTGATCCCAAATCTCAGCAAGAGGCGCAGAGAGAGAGAGAGAGAGGGGGAATGAGAGAGGGAATGAGAGAGGGAATGAGAGAAAGAGAGAAGGAGGGAGGGGGTGAGAGAGACAGAGGGATGGAGGGAGGGGGTGAGAGGGACAGAGAGAAGGAGGGAGGGGGTGAGAGAGACAGAGGGATGGAGGGAGGGGGTGAGAGGGACAGAGAGAAGGAGGGAGGGGGTGAGAGAGACAGAGGGATGGAGGGAGGGGGTGAGAGGGACAGAGAGAAGGAGGGAGGGGGTGAGAGAGACAGAGGGACGGAGGGAGGGGGTGAGAGAGACAGAGGGATGGAGGGAGGGGGTGAGAGAGACAGGGGGAAGGAGGGAGGGGGTGAGAGAGACAGACGGAATGAGGGAGGGGGTGAGAGAGACAGAGGGAAGGAGGGAGGGGGTGAGAGAGACAGAGGGAAGGAGGGAGGGGGTGAGAGAGACAGAGAGAAGGAGGGAGGGGGTGAGAGAGACAGAGAGAAGGAGGGAGGGGGTGAGAGAGACAGAGAGACGGAGGGAGGGGGTGAGAGAGACAGAGAGATGGAGGGAGGGGGTGAGAGAGACAGAGGGACGGAGGGAGGGGGTGAGAGAGACAGAGAGACGGAGGGAGGGGGTGAGAGAGACAGAGGGATGGAGGGAGGGGGTGAGAGAGACAGAGAGAAGGAGGGAGGGGGTAAGAGAGACAGAGGGATGGAGGGAGGGGGTGAGAGAGACAGAGAGAAGGAGGGAGGGGGTGAGAGAGACAGAGGGACCGAGGGAGGGGGTGAGAGAGACAGAGGGTCGGAGGGAGGGGGGTGAGAGAGACAGAGAGAAGGAGGGAGGGGGTGAGAGAGACAGAGGGACGGAGGGAGGGGGTGAGAGAGACAGAGAGAAGGAGGGAGGGGGTGAGAGAGACAGAGAGGAGGAGGGAGGGGGTGAGAGAGACAGAGAAAAGGAGGGAGGGGGTGAGAGAGACAGAGGGAATGAGGGAGGGGGTGAGAGAGACAGAGGGAAGGAGGGAGGGGGTGAGAGAGACAGAGAGAAGGAGGGAGGGGGTGAGAGAGACAGAGAGAAGGAGGGAGGGGGTGAGAAAGACAGAGAGGCGGAGGGAGGGGGTGAGAGAGACAGAGAGAAGGAGGGAGGGGGTGAGAGAGACAGAGAGACGGAGGGAGGGGGTGAGAGAGACAGAGAGACGGAGGGAGGGGGTGAGAGAGACAGAGGGAAGGAGGGAGGGGGTGAGAGAGACAGAGAGAAGGAGGGAGGGGGTGAGAGAGACAGAGAGACGGAGGGAGGGGGTGAGAGAGACAGAGGGACGGAGGGAGGGGGTGAGAGAGACAGAGAGACGGAGGGAGGGGGTGAGAGAGACAGAGAGACGGAGGGAGGGGGTGAGAGAGACAGAGGGTCGGAGGGAGGGGGTGAGAGAGACAGAGGGACGGAGGGAGGGGGGTGAGAGAGACAGAGACGGAGGGAGGGGGTGAGAGAGACAGAGGGTCGGAGGGAGGGGGTGAGAGAGACAGAGAGATGGCGGGAGGGGGTGAGAGAGACAGAGAGAAGGAGGGAGGGGGTGAGAGAGACAGAGGGGCGGAGGGAGGGGGTGAGAGAGACAG
>NW_028225185.1:34715660-34738160 GCF_052327205.1 Somniosus microcephalus
ATCCCTGGTACCATTCTGGTCAATCTCCCCTTAACCTTCTCTGCTCTAAGGAGAACAACCCCAGCTTCTCCAGTCTCTCCACGTCACTGAAGTCCCTCATCCCTGGTACCATTCCAGTCAATCTCCCCTTAACCTTCTCTGCTCCAAGGGGAACAACCCCAGCTTCTCCAGTCTCTCCACATCACTGAAGTCCCTCATCCCTGGTACCATTCTGGTCAATCTCCCCTTAACCTTCTCTGCTCTAAGGAGAACAACCCCAGCTTCTCCAGTCTCTTCACATCACTGAAGTCCCTCATCCCTGGTACCATTCTGGTCAATCTCCCCTTAACCTTCTCTGCTCTAAGGAGAACAACCCCAGCTTCTCCAGTCTCTCCACATCACTGAAGTCCCTCATCCCTGGTACCATTCTGGTCAATCTCCCCTTAACCTTCTCTGCTCTAAGGAGAACAATCCCAGCTTCTCCAGTCTCTCCACATCACTGAAGTCCCTCATCCCTGGTACCATTCTAGTAAATCTCCCCTCCTAGGAAGGACATGAAGGCTTTGAAGATGGAGCAAAAGAGATTTAAGAGCTTTGATCCCATTCCAATTTTGGGGCAAGGCTGGAGATTATAAGGTATGAGAAGTAATTGGTTTAAATTCATTCGCGCCACACAAGTGCCAGGCAATGACTATCTCCAACAAGCGAGAGTCTAACCACCTCCCCTTGACATTACCATCGCCGAATCCCCCACCATCAACATCCTGGGGGGTCACCATTGACCAGAAACTTAACTGGACCAGCCACATAAATACTGTGGCTACAAGAGCAGGTCAGAGGCTGGGTATTCTGCGGCGAGTGTCTCACCTCCTGACTCCCCAAAGCCTTTCCACCATCTACAAGGCACAAGTCAGGAGTGTGATGGAATACTCTCCACTTGCCTGGATGAGTGCAGCTCCAACAACACTCGAGAAACTCGACACCATCCAGGACAAAGCAGCCCGCTTGATCGGCACCCCGTCCACCACCTTAAACATTCACTCCCTCCACTACCGGCGCACCGTGGCTGCAGTGTGGACCATCTACAAGATGCAAGCACCTCCCAAACCCGCCACCTCTTCCACCTAGAAGGACAAGGGCAGCAGGCGCACGGGAACACCGCCACCTCCAAGTTCCCCTCCGAGTCACACACACCATCCTGACTTGGAAATATATCGGCCGTTCCTTCATCGTCGCTGGGTCAAAATCCTGGAACTCCCTCCCTAACAGCGCTGTGGGAGCACCTTCACCACACGGGACTGCAGCGGTTCAAGAAGGCGGCTCACCACCACCTTCTCGAGGGCGATTAGGGATGGGCAATAAATGCTGGGCCTCGCCAGCGACGCACACATCCCGCGAATGAGTAAGAAAATAAAGGCTCTAAATAGGTCATTATCCCGGCAGCCTCGACAGTTCCTGAAAAGATTCCTTTTACAGCCAGCACACACCAAGAGGCAGCTCAGTACATTACTAAATCATTCATAAAACTTCAGAAGCTTTCTCTCACCAGACTCAGGCTCGGGGGGCCTAGTGAGGAAACAGGAAATGAGGGATTGCCGGTGAGAGATTGGGGGCTTGTGGTGGTTGGGGAAGGGCATTAATATAAAGATCCGTCAGTGTGTCAGGTTAGCCCCCGTCACTGGGGCCGCGGACCCCTCGACGGGACTTAATCTAGCGCCGACACTCCCACCCCCAGCCCCCGGGGCCAGCGCCGAGGGAGCGCCGCACTGTTAGAGGCGCCGTCTTTCAGGAAGAGAGGTTGAATCAAGGCTGCCCTCTCGGGTGGACGTAAAAGATCCCACGGCCATTACACATAGAAACATAGAAGATAGGAGCAGGAGTCGGCCATTCGGCCCCTCGAGCCTGCTCCGCCATTCAATGAGATCATGGCTGATCATCCAAATTCAGTACCCTGTCCCTGCTTTCTCCCCATATCCCTTGATCCCTTTAGCCTTAAGAAATATATCTAACTCCTTCTTGAATATATTTAATGAATTGGCCTCTACTGCCTTCTGTGGTAGAGAATTCCACAGGTTCACCACTCTCTGGGTGAAGAAATTCCTCCTCATCTCTGTCCTAAATGGCTTACCCCTTATCCTTAGACTGTGACCCCTGGTTCTGGACTCCCCCGGCCATCGGGAACATCCTTCCTGCATCTAGTCTGTCTAGTCCTGTTAGAATTTTATAAGTTTCAATGAGATCCCCTCTCATTCTTCTAAACTCCGGCGAATACAAGCCCAATCGACCCAATCTCTCCTCATACGTCATTCCTGCCATCCCAGGTATCAGCCTGGTGAATCTTCGCTGCACTCCCTCCATGGCAAGAACATCCTTCCTCAGATAAGGCGACACAGAATGTACAGCACAGAAACAGACCATTCGGCCCCTCTGCTCCGTGCCGGTGTTTCTGCTCCACACGAGCCTCCTCCCGTCCCCTCTTCATCTCACCCCATCACCATATCACACAGAATCACAGAATCACAGAAACCCCACAGTGCAGATAGAGGCCATTTCGGCCCATCGAGCCTGCACCGACACATATCCCACCCGATCCCCGTAACCCCGACACCAACACATATCCCACCCTATCCCCGTAACCCCACGTATTTAATCCCCCTAACACTAAGGGTCAATTTATCATAGCCAATCAACCTAACCCGCACATCTTTGGACTGTGGGAGGAAACCGGAGCACCCGGAGGAAACCCACACAAACACGGGGAGAATGTGCAAACTCCACACAGACAGTCGCCCGAGGCCGGATTCGAACCCGGGTCCCTCCCTCATGCGCTTCCCCCTTAAATGCATCGGCGCTATTCGCCTCGACCACTCCCCGTGGGAGCGAGTTCCACATTCTCACCACTCTCTGGGGAAAGAAGTTTCTCCTGAATTCCCGATTGGATTTATTACTGACTCTCTTATATTGACGGCCCCTAGTTCTGGTCTCCCCCACAAGCGGAAACATCTTCTCTACGTCTACCCTATTGAACTCCTTTCAAAGACTCGCATTTCTCCAGCGCCTTTCAACACCTCAGGACGTCCCAACGTGCTTCACAGCCAATGAAGGACTTTTTTGAAGGGTGGTCACTGTTGAAACGTGGGCAATGCCATTTTGCACACAGCAAGCTCCCACAAACAGCAATGTGATAAATGCCCAGAGCATCTGTTTTTTAGTGATGTTGGTTGAGGGATAAATATTGGGCTCAGGACACCGGGGAGAACTCCCCCCTGCTCTTCTTCCAATAGTGGCCATGCGATCTTTTACATCCACCTGAGAGGGCAGACGGGGGCCTCGGTACATGTTGCACCACTGGTCCACAGTGGTGCCTCAGCTCAGCTGCTGAATCCCTCGCCCCGTGCCATTGGCCCCTCCAGACTCGACTGTTCCGACGCTCTTCCGCCCGGCCTCCCACCTTCCACCCTCCGTAACCGTCAGCTCATCTAAAATTCTGCTGCCCCGTGTCCTAGCTCGCCCACGAGTCCCGTTCACCCATCACCCACCCAGTGCTCGCTGACCTACATTGGCTCGCGGTTCCTTGTTTTCAAATCCCCCCACGGCCTCCTCGCCTCCCTATCTCTGTAACCTCCTCCAGCCCCGACACCCCTCCCTATCTCTGTAACCTCCTCCAGCCCCCGACAACCCTCCCTATCTCTGTAACCTCTTCCAGCCCCTACACCCCTCCCTATCTCTGTAACCTCCTCCAGCCCCTACAACCCTCCCTATCTCTGTAACCTCCTCCAGCCCCTACACCCCTCCCTATCTCTGTAACCTCCTCCAGCCCCTACAACCCTCCCTATCTCTGTAACCTCCTCCAGCCCCTACACCCCTCCCTATCTCTGTAACCTCCTCCAGCCCCTACAGCACTCCCTATCTCTGTAACCTCCTCCAGCCCCGACAACCCTCCCTATCTCTGTAACCTCCTCCAGCCCCTACACCCCTCCCTATCTCTGTAACCTCCTCCAGCCCCTACAGCCCTCCCTATCTCTGTAACCTCCTCCAGCCCCTACAACCCTCCCTATCTCTGTAACCTCCTCCAGCCCCTACAACCCTCCCTATCTCTGTAACCTCCTCCAGCCCCTACAACCCTCCCTATCTCTGTAACCTCCTCCACCCCTACATCCCTCCCTATCTCTGTAACCTCCTCCAGCCCCCTACAACCCTCCCTATCTCTGTAACCTCCTCCAGCCCCCTACAACCCTCCCTATCTCTGTAACCTCCTCCAGCCCCTACAACCCTCCCTATCTCTGTAACCTCCTCCAACCCTCCCTATCTCTGTAACCTCCTCCAGCCCCTACAACCCTCCCTATCTCTGTAACCTCCTCCAGCCCCCTACAACCCTCCCTATCTCTGTAACCTCCTCCAGCCCCTACACCCCTCCCTATCTCTGTAACCTCCTCCAGCCCCCTACAACCCTCCCTATCTCTGTAACCTCCTCCAGCCCCTACAACCCTCCCTATCTCTGTAACCTCCTCCACCGCTACACCCCTCCCTATCTCTGTAACCTCCTCCAGCCCCTACAACCCTCCCTATCTCTGTAACCTCCTCCAGTCCCTACACCCCTCCCTATCTCTGTAACCTCCTCCAGCCCCCTACATCCCTCCCTATCTCTGTAACCTCCTCCACCCCTACACCCCTCCCTATCTCTGTAACCTCCTCCAGCCCCTACAACCCTCCCTATCTCTGTAACCTCCTCCAGCCCCTACACCCCTCCCTATCTCTGTAACCTCCTCCAGCCCCCTACAACCCTCCCTATCTCTGTAACCTCCTCCAGCCCCCTACAACCCTCCCTATCTCTGTAACCTCCTCCAGCCCCCTACAACCCTCCCTATCTCTGTAACCTCCTCCAGCCCCCTACAACCCTCCCTATCTCTGTAACCTCCTCCAGCCCCTACAACCCTCCCTATCTCTATAATCTCCTCCAACCCTCCCTATCTCTGTAACCTCCTCCAGCCCCTACAACCCTCCCTATCTCTGTAACCTCCTCCAGCCCCCTACAACCCTCCCTATCTCTGTAACCTCCTCCAGCCCCTACACCCCTCCCTATCTCTGTAACCTCCTCCAGCCCCTACAACCCTCCCTATCTCTGTAACCTCCTCCAGCCCCCTACAACCCTCCCTATCTCTGTAACCTCCTCCAGCCCCTACAACCCTCCCTATCTCTGTAACCTCCTCCAGCCCCTACAACCCTCCCTATCTCTGTAACCTCCTCCAGCCCCTACAACCATCCCTATCTCTGTAACCTCCTCCAGCCCCCTACAACCCTCCCTATCTCTGTAACCTCCTCCAGCCCCTACACCCCTCCCTATCTCTGTAACCTCCTCCAACCCTCCCTATCTCTGTAACCTCCTCCAGCCCCCTACAACCCTCCCTATCTCTGTAATCTCCTCCAGCCCCTACACCCCTCCCTATCTCTGTAACCTCCTCCAGCCCCCTACAACCCTCCCTATCTCTGTAACCTCCTCCAGCCCCTACAACCCTCCCTATCTCTGTAACCTCCTCCAGCCCCTACAACCCTCCCTATCTCTGTAAACTCCTCCAGCCCCCTACAACCCTCCCTATCTCTGTAACCTCCTCCAGCCCCTACAACCCTCCCTATCTCTGTAACCTCCTCCAGCCCCTACAACCCTCCCTATCTCTGTAACCTCCTCCAGCCCCTACAACCCTCCCTATCTCTGTAACCTCCTCCAGCCCCTACAGCCCTCCCTATCTCTGTAACCTCCTCCAGCCCCTACAACCCTCCCTATCTCTGTAACCTCCTCCAGCCCCTACAACCCTCCCTATCTCTGTAACCTCCTCCAGCCCCCTACAAACCTCCCTATCCCTGTAACCTCCTCCAGCCCCCTACAACCCTCCCTATCTCTGTAACCTCCTCCAGCCCCTACACCCCTTCCTATCTCTGTAACCTCCTCCACCCCTACATCCCTCCCTATCTCTGTAAACTCCTCCAGCCCCTACAACCCTCCCTATCTCTGTAACCTCCTCCAGCCCCCTACAACCCTCCCTATCTCTGTAACCTCCTCCAGCCCCTACAACCCTCCCTATCTCTGTAACCTCCTCCAGCCCCTACAACCCTTCCTATCTCTGTAACCTCCTCCAGCCCCCTACAACCCTCCCTATCTCTGTAACCTCCTCCAGCCCCCTACAACCCTCCCTATCTCTGTAACCTCCTCCAGCCCCTACACCCCTCCCTATCTCTGTAACCTCCTCCAACCCTCCCTATCTCTGTAACCTCCTCCAGCCCCCTACAACCCTCCCTATCTCTGTAACCTCCTCCAGCCCCCTACAACCCTCCCTATCTCTGTAACCTCCTCCAGCCCCCTACAACCCTCCCTATCTCTGTAACCTCCTCCAGCCCCTACAACCCTCCCTATCTCTATAACCTCCTCCAACCCTCCCTATCTCTGTAACCTCCTCCAGCCCCTACAACCCTCCCTATCTCTGTAACCTCCTCCAGCCCCCTACAACACTCCCTATCTCTGTAACCTCCTCCAGCCCCCTACAACCCTCCCTATCTCTGTAACCTCCTCCAGCCCCTACAACCCTCCCTATCTCTGTAACCTCCTCCAGCCCCCTACAACCCTCCCTATCTCTGTAACCTCCTCCAGCCCCTACAACCCTCCCTATCTCTGTAACCTCCTCCAGCCCCTACAACCCTATCTCTGTAACCTCCTCCAGCCCCTACAACCCTATCTCTGTAACCTCCTCCAGCCCCCTACAACCCTCCCAGATCTCTGTAACCTCCTCCAGCCCCTACAACACTCCCTATCTCTGAAACCTCCTCCAGCCCCCTACAACCCTCCCAGATCTCTGTAACCTCCTCCAGCCCCTACAACACTCCCTATCTCTGTAAGCTCCTCCAGCCCCCTACAACCCTCACTATCTCTGTAACCTCCTCCAGCCCCTACAACCCTCACTATCTCTGTAACCTCCTCCAGCCCCTACACCCCTCCCTATCTCTGTAACCTCCACCAGCCCCTACACCCCTCCCTATCACTGTAACCTCCTCCAGCCCCTACACCCCTCCCTATCTCTGTAACCTCCACCAGCCCCTACACCCCTCCCTTTCTCTGTAACCTCCTCCAGCCCCTACACCCCTCCCTATCTCTGTAACCTCCTCCAGCCCCCTACAACCCTCCCTATCACTGTAACCTCCTCCAGCCCCTACAACCCTCCCTATCTCTGTAACCTCCTCCAGCCCCTACAACCCTCCCTATCTCTGTAACCTCCTCCAGCCCCTACACCCCTCCCTATCTCTGTAACCTCCTCCAGCCCCCTACAACCCTCCCTATCTCTGTAACCTCCTCCAGCCCCCGACAACCCTCCCTATCTCTGTAACCTCCTCCAGCCCCCTACAACCCTCCCTATCTCTGAAACCTCCTCCAGCCCCCTACAACCCTCCCTATCTCTGTAACCTCATCCAGCCCCTACAACCCTCCCTATCTCTATAACCTCCTCCAACCCTCCCTATCTCTGTAACCTCCTCCAGCCCCTACAACCCTCCCTATCTCTGTAACCTCCTCCAGCCCCCTACAACCCTCCCTATCTCTTTAACCTCCTCCAGCCCCTACACCCCTCCCTATCTCTGTAACCTCCTCCAGCCCCCTACAACCCTCCCTATCTCTGTAACCTCCTCCAGCCCCTACAACCCTCCCTATCTCTGTAACCTCCTCCAGCCCCTACAACCCCCCCTATCTCTGTAACCTCCTCCAGCCCCCTACAACCCTCCCTATCTCTGTAACCTCCTCCAGCCCCTACAACCCTCCCTATCTCTGTAACCTCCTCCAGCCCCTACAACCCTCCCTATCTCTGTAAACTCCTCCAGCCCCTACAACCCTCCCTATCTCTGTAACCTCCTCCAGCCCCTACAGCCCTCCCTATCTCTGTAACCTCCTCCAGCCCCTACAACCCTCCCTATCTCTGTAACCTCCTCCAGCCCCTACAACCCTTCCTATCTCTGTAACCTCCTCCAGCCCCCTACAACCCTCCCTATCTCTGTAACCTCCTCCAGCCCCCTACAACTCTCCCTATCTCTGTAACCTCCTCCAGCCCCTACACCCCTCCCTATCTCTGTAACCTCCTCCAACCCTCCCTATCTCTGTAACCTCCTCCAGCCCCCTACAACCCTCCCTATCTCTGTAACCTCCTCCAGCCCCCTACAACCCTCCCTATCTCTGTAACCTCCTCCAGCCCCCTACAACCCTCCCTATCTCTGTAACCTCCTCCAGCCCCTACAACCCTCCCTATCTCTATAACCTCCTCCAACCCTCCCTATCTCTGTAACCTCCTCCAGCCCCTACAACCCTCCCTATCTCTGTAACCTCCTCCAGCCCCCTACAACCCTCCCTATCTCTGTAACCTCCTCCAGCCCCCTACAACCCTCCCTATCTCTGTAACCTCCTCCAGCCCCTACAACCCTCCCTATCTCTGTAACCTCCTCCAGCCCCTACAACCCTCCCCATCTCTGTAACCTCCTCCAGCCCCTACAACCCTCCCTATCTCTGTAACCTCCTCCAGCCCCCTACAACCCTCCCTATCTCTGTAACCTCCTCCAGCCCCTACACCCCTCCCTATCTCTGTAACCTCCTCCAACCCTCCCTATCTCTGTAACCTCCTCCAGCCCCCTACAACCCTCCCTATCCCTGTAACCTCCTCCAGCCCCCGACA
This sequence comes from Somniosus microcephalus, assembly GCF_052327205.1. Classification (NCBI taxonomy): domain Eukaryota; kingdom Metazoa; phylum Chordata; class Chondrichthyes; order Squaliformes; family Somniosidae; genus Somniosus; species Somniosus microcephalus. The sequence goes on from NW_028225185.1 coordinate 34,724,342, forward strand.
ACCCTCCCTATCTCTGTAACCTCCTCCAGCCCCTACACCCCTTCCTATCTCTGTAACCTCCTCCACCCCTACATCCCTCCCTATCTCTGTAACCTCCTCCAGCCCCTACAACCCTTCCTATCTCTGTAACCTCCTCCAGCCCCCTACAACCCTCCCTATCTCTGTAACCTCCTCCAGCCCCCTACAACCCTCCCTATCTCTGTAACCTCCTCCAGCCCCTACAACCCTCCCTATCTCTGTAACCTCCTCCAGCCCCTCCAGCCCTCCCTATCTCTGTAACCTCCTCCAGCCCCTACAATCCTCCCTATCTCTGTAACCTCCTCCAGCCCCTACAACCCTCCCTATCTCTGTAACCTCCTCCAGCCCCCTACAACCCTCCCTATCCCTGTAACCTCCTCCAGCCCCCTACAACCCTCCCTATCTCTGTAACCTCCTCCAGCCCCGACACCCCTTCCTATCTCTGTAACCTCCTCCACCCCTACATCCCTCCCTATCTCTGTAACCTCCTCCAGCCCCTACAACCCTTCCTATCTCTGTAACCTCCTCCACCCCTACAACCCTCCCTATCTCTGTAACCTCCTCCAGCCCCCTACAACCCTCCCTATCTCTGTAACCTCCTCCAGCCCCTACAACACTCCCTATCTCTGTAACCTCCTCCAGCCCCTACAGCCCTCCCTATCTCTGTAACCTCCTCCAGCCCCCTACAACCCTCCCTATCTCTGTAACCTCCTCCACCCCTACAACCCTCCCTATCTCTGTAACCTCCTCCAGCCCCTACAGCCCTCCCTATCTCTGTAACCTCCTCCAGCCCCTACACCCCTCCCTATCTCTGTAACCTCCTCCAGCCCCTACAACCCACCCTATCTCTGTAACCTCCTCCAGCCCCTACAACCCTCCCTATCTCTGTAACCTCCTCCAGCCCCAACACCCCTCCCTATCTCTGTAACCTCCTCCAGCCCCCTACAACCCTCCCTATCTCTGTAACCTCCTCCAGCCCCTACAGCCCTCCCTATCTCTGTAACCTCCTCCAGCCCCCTACAACCCTCCCTATCTCTGTAACCTCCTCCAGCCCCTACAACCCTCCCTATCTCTGTAACCTCCTCCAGCCCCCTACAACACTCCCTATCTCTGTAACCTCCTCCAGCCCCCTACAACCCTCCCTATCTCTGTAACCTCCTCCAGCCCCTACAACCCTCCCTATCTCTGTAACCTCCTCCAGCCCCTTCAACCCTCCCTATCTCTGTAACCTCCTCCAGCCCCTACAACCCTCCCTACCTCTGTAACCTCCTCCAGCCCCTACAACGCTATCTCTGTAACCTCCTCCAGCCCCTACAACCCTATCTCTGTAACCTCCTCCAGCCCCCTACAACCCTCCCAGATCTCTGTAACCTCCTCCAGCCCCTACAACACTCCCTATCTCTGTAACCTCCTCCAGCCCCCTACAACCCTCACTATCTCTGTAACCTCCTCCAGCCCCTACAACCCTCACTATCTCTGTAACCTCCTCCAGCCCCTACACCCCTCCCTATCTCTGTAACCTCCACCAGCCCCTACACCCCTCCCTATCTCTGTAACCTCCTCCAGCCCCCTACAACACTCCCAGATCTCTGTAACCTCCTCCAGCCCCTACAACACTCCCTAACTCTGTAACCTCCTCCAGCCCCCTACAACCCTCACTATCTCTGTAACCTCCTCCAGCCCCTACAACCCTCACTACCTCTGTAACCTCCTCCAGCCCCTACACCCCTCCCTATCTCTGTAACCTCCACCAGCCCCTACACCCCTCCCTATCTCTGTAACCTCCTCCAGCCCCTACACCCCTCCCTATCTCTGTAACCTCCTCCAGCCCCCTACAACCCTCCCAGATCTCTGTAACCTCCTCCAGCCCCTACAACACTCCCTATCTCTGTAACCTCCTCCAGCCCCCTACAACCCTCACTGTCTCTGTAATCTCCTCCAGCCCCGACAACCCTCACTATCTCTGTAACCTCCTCCAGCCCCTACACCCCTCCCTATCTCTGTAACCTCCACCAGCCCCTACACCCCTCCCTATCTCTGTAACCTCCTCCAGCCCCTACACCCCTCCCTATCTCTGTAACCTCCTCCAGCCCCCTACAACCCTCCCAGATCTCTGTAACCTCCTCCAGCCCCTACAACACTCCCTATCTCTGTAACCTCCTCCAGCCCCCTACAACCCTCCCTATCTCTGTAACCTCCTCCAGCCCCTACAACCCTATCTCTGTAACCTCCTCCAGCCCCTACAACCCTATCTCTGTAACCTCCTCCAGCCCCCTACAACCCTCCCAGATCTCTGTAACCTCCTCCAGCCCCTACAACACTCCCAATCTCTGTAACCTCCTCCAGCCCCCTACAACCCTCCCAGATCTCTGTAACCTCCTCCAGCCCCGACAACACTCCCTATCTCTGCAACCTCCTCCAGCCCCCTACAACCCTCACTATCTCTGTAACCTCCTCCAGCCCCTACAACCCTCATTATCTGTAACCTCCTCCAGCCCCTACACCCCTCCCTATCTCTGTAACCTCCACCAGCCCCTACACCCCTCCCTATCTCTGTAACCTCCTCCAGCCCCTACAGCCCTCCCTATCTCTGTAACCTCCTCCAGCCCCTACAACCCTCCCTATCTATGCAACCTCCTCCAGCCCCTACACCCCTCCCTATCTCTGTAACCTCCTCCAGCCCCCGACAACCCTCCCTATCTCTGTAACCTCCTCCAGCCCCTACAGCCCTCCCTATCTCTGTAACCTCCTCCAGCCCCCTACAACCCTCCCTATCTCTGTAACCTCCTCCAGCCCCTACAACCCTCCCTATCTCTGTAACCTCCTCCAGCCCCCTACAACACTCCCTATCTCTCGAACCTCCTCCAGCCCCCTACAACCCTCCCTATCTCTGTAACCTCCTCCAGCCCCTACAACCCTCCCTATCTCTGTAACCTCCTCCAGCCCCCTACAACCCTCCCTATCTCTGTAACCTCCTCCAGCCCCTACAAGCCTCCCTATCTCTGTAACCTCCTCCAGCCCCTACAACCCTATCTCTGTAACCTCCTCCAGCCCCTACAACCCTATCTCTGTAACCTCCTCCAGCCCCCTACAACCCTCCCAGATCTCTGTAACCTCCTCCAGCCCCTACAACACTCCCTATCTCTGAAACCTCCTCCAGCCCCCTACAACCCTCCCAGATCTCTGTAACCTCCTCCAGCCCCTACAACACTCCCTATCTCTGTAAGCTCCTCCAGCCCCCTACAACCCTCACTATCTCTGTAACCTCCTCCAGCCCCTACAACCCTCACTATCTCTGTAACCTCCTCCAGCCCCTACACCCCTCCCTATCTCTGTAACCTCCACCAGCCCCTACACCCCTCCCTATCTCTGTAACCTCCTCCAGCCCCTACACCCCTCCCTATCTCTGTAACCTCCACCAGCCCCTACACCCCTCCCTATCTCTGTAACCTCCTCCAGCCCCTACACCCCTCCCTATCTCTGTAACCTCCTCCAGCCCCCTACAACCCTCCCTATCTCTGTAACCTCCTCCAGCCCCTACAACCCTCCCTATCTCTGTAACCTCCTCCAGCCCCTACAACCCTCCCTATCTCTGTAACCTCCTCCAGCCACTACACCCCTCCCTATCTCTGTAACCTCCTCCAGCCCCCTACAACCCTCCCTATCTCTGTAACCTCCTCCAGCCCCTACAGCCCTCCCTATCTCTGTAACCTCCTCCAGCCCCCTACAACCCTCCCTATCTCTGCAACCTCCTCCAGCCCCTACAACCCTATCTCTGTAACCTCCTCCAGCCCCTACAACCCTATCTCTGTAACCTCCTCCAGCCCCCTACAACCCTCACTATCTCTGTAACCTCCTCCAGCCCCTACAACCCTCACTATCTCTGTAACCTCCTCCAGCCCCTACACCCCTCCCTATCTCTGTAACCTCCACCAGCCCCTACACCCCTCCCTATCTCTGTAACCTCCTCCAGCCCCTACACCCCGCCCTATCTCTGTAACCTCCTCCAGCCCCCTACAACCCTCCCAGATCTCTGTAACCTCCTCCAGCCCCTACAACACTCCCTATCTCTGTAACCTCCTCCAGCGCCCTACAACCCTCACTATCTCTGTAACCTCCTCCAGCCCCTACAACCCTCACTATCTCTGTAACCTCCTCCAGCCCCTACACCCCTCCCTATCTCTGTAACCTCCACCAGCCCCTACACCCCTCCCTATCTCTGTAACCTCCTCCAGCCCCTACAGCCCTCCCTATCTCTGTAACCTCCTCCAGCCCCCTACAACCCTCCCTATCTCTGTAACCTCCTCCAGCCCCTACAACCCTCCCTATCTCTGTAACCTCCTCCAGCCCCTACAACCCTCCCTATCTCTGTAACCTCCTCCAGCCCCTACACCCCTCCCTATCTCTGTAACCTCCTCCAGCTCCCTACAACCCTCCCTATCTCTGTAACCTCCTCCAGCCCCTACAGCCCTCCCTTTCTCTGTAACCTCCTCCAGCCCCCTACAACCCTCCCTATCTCTGTAACCTCCTCCAGTCCCTACAACCCTCCCTATCTCTGTAACCTCCTCCAGCCCCCTACAACACTCCCTATCTCTGTAACCTGCTCCAGCCCCCTACAACCCTCCCTATCTCTGTAACCTCCTCCAGCCCCTACAACCCTCCCTATCTCTGTAACCTCCTCCAGCCCCCTACAACCCTCCCTATCTCTGTAACCTCCTCCAGCCCCTACAACCCTCCCTATCTCTGTAACCTCCTCCAGCCCCCTACAACCCTCCCAGATCTCTGTAACCTCCTCCAGCCCCTACAACACTCCCTATCTCTGTAACCTCCTCCAGCCCCCTACAACCCTCACTATCTCTGTAACCTCCTCCAGCCCCTACAACCCTCCCTATCTCTGTAACCTCCTCCAGCCCCTACAACCCTCCCTATCTCTGTAACCTCCTCCAGCCCCCTACAACCCTCCCTATCTCTGTAACCTCCTCCAGCCCCCTACAACCCTCCCTATCTCTGTAACCTCCTCCAGCCCCTACAACACTCCCTATCTCTGTAACCTCCTCCAGCCCCTACAGCCCTCCCTATCTCTGTAACCTCCTCCAGCCCCCTACAACCCTCCCTATCTCTGTAACCTGCTCCACCCCTACAACCCTCCCTATCTCTGTAACCTCCTCCAGCCCCTACAGCCCTCCCTATCTCTGTAACCTCCTCCAGCCCCTACACCCCTCCCTATCTCTGTAACCTCCTCCAGCCCCTACAACCCTCCCTATCTCTGTAACCTCCTCGAGCCCCTACAACCCTCCCTATCTCTGTAACCTCCTCCAGCCCCTACACCCCTCCCTATCTCTGTAACCTCCTCCAGCCCCCTACAACCCTCCCTATCTCTGTCACCTCCTCCAGCCCCTACAGCCCTCCCTATCTCTGTAACCTCCTCCAGCCCCCTACAACCCTCCCTATCTCTGTAACCTCCTCCAGCCCCTACAACCCTCCCTATCTCTGTAACCTCCTCCAGCCCCCTACAACATTCCCTATCTCTGTAACCTCCTCCAGCCCCCTCCAACCCTCCCTATCTCTGTAACCTCCTCCAGCCCCTACAACCCTCCCTATCTCTGTAACCTCCTCCAGCCCCCTACAACCCTCCCTATCTCTGTAACCTCCTCCAGCCCCTACAACCCTCCCTATCTCTGTAACCTCCTCCAGCCCCTACAACCCTATCTCTGTAACCTCCTCCAGCCCCTACAACACTATCTCTGTAACCTCCTCCAGCCCCCTACAACCCTCCCAGATCTCTGTAATCTCCTCCAGCCCCTACAACACTCCCTATCTCTGTAACCTCCTCCAGCCCCCTACAACCCTCCCAGATCTCTGTAACCTCCTCCAGCCCCTACAACACTCCCTATCTCTGTAACCGCCTCCAGCCCCCTACAACCCTCACTATCTCTGTAACCTCCTCCAGCCCCTACAACCCTCACTATCTCTGTAACCTCCTCCAGCCCCTACACCCCTCCCTATCTCTGTAACCTCCACCAGCCCCTACACCCCTCCCTATCTCTGTAACCTCCTCCAGCCCCCTACAACCCTCCCAGATCTCTGTAACCTCCTCCAGCCCCTACAACACTCCCTATCTCTGTAACCTCCTCCAGCCCCCTACAACCCTCACTATCTCTGTAACCTCCTCCAGCCCCTACAACCCTCACTATCTCTGTAACCTCCTCCAGCCCCTACACCCCTCCCTATCTCTGTAACCTCCACCAGCCCCTACACCCCTCCTTATCTCTGTAACCTCCTCCAGCCCCTACACCCCTCCCTATCTCTGTAACCTCCTCCAGCCCCTACAACCCTCCCTATCTCTGTAACCTCCTCCAGCCCCTACAACCCTCCCTATCTCTGTAACCTCCTCCAGCCCCTACAACCCTCCCTATTTCTGTAACCTCCTCCAGCCCCTACACCCCTCCCTATCTCTGTAACCTCCTCCAGCCCCCTACAACCCTCCCTATCTCTGTAACCTCCTCCAGCCCCTACAGCCCTCCCTATCTCTGTAACCTCCTCCAGCCCCCTACAACCCTCCCTATCTCTGTAACCTCCTCCAGTCCCTACAACCCTCCCTATCTCTGTAACCTCCTCCAGCCCCCTACAACACTCCCTATCTCTGTAACCTCCTCCAGCCCCCTACAACCCTCCCTATCTCTGTAACCTCCTCCAGCCCCTACAACCCTCCCTATCTCTGTAACCTCCTCCAGCCCCCTACAACCCTCCCTATCTCTGTAACCTCCTCCAGCCCCTACAACCCTCCCTATCTCTGTAACCTCCTCCAGCCCCTACAACCCTATCTCTGTAACCTCCTCCAGCCCCTACAACCCTATCTCTGTAACCTCCTCCAGCCCCCTACAACCCTCCCAAATCTCTGTAACCTCCTCCAGCCCCTACAACACTCCCTATCTCTGTAACCTCCTCCAGCCCCCTACAACCCTCCCAGATCTCTGTAACCTCCTCCAGCCCCTACAACACTCCCTATCTCTGTAACCTCCTCCAGCCCCCGACAACCCTCACTATCTCTGTAACCTCCTCCAGCCCCTACACCCCTCCCTATCTCTGTAACCTCCACCAGCCCCTACACCCCTCCCTATCTCTGTAACCTCCTCCAGCCCCTACACCCCTCCCTATCTCTGTAACCTCCTCCAGCCCCCTACAACCCTCCCAGATCTCTGTAACCTCCTCCAGCCCCTCCAACACTCCCTATCTCTGTAACCTCCTCCAGCCCCCTACAACCCTCACTATCTCTGTAACCTCCTCCAGCCCCTACAACCCTCACTATCTCTGTAACCTCCTCCAGCCCCTACACCCCTCCCTATCTCTGTAACCTCCACCAGCCCCTACACCCCTCCCTATCTCTGTAACCTCCTCCAGCCCCTACACCCCTCCCTATCTCTGTAACCTCCTCCAGCCCCCTACAACCCTCCCTATCTCTGTAACCTCCTCCAGCCCCTACAACCCTCCCTATCTCTGTAACCTCCTCCAGCCCCTACAACCCTCCCTATCTCTGTAACCTCCTCCAGCCCCTACACCCCTCCCTATCTCTGTAACCTCCTCCAGCTCCCTACAACCCTCCCTATCTCTGTAACCTCCTCCAGCCCCTACAGCCCTCCCTATCTCTGTAACCTCCTCCAGCCCCCTACAACCCTCCCTATCTCTGTAACCTCCTCCAGTCCCTACAACCCTCCCTATCTCTGTAACCTCCTCCAGCCCCCTACAACCCTCCCTATCTCTGTAACCTCCTCCAGCCCCTACAACCCTCCCTATCTCTGTAACCTCCTCCAGCCCCTACAACCCTCCCAGATCTCTGTAACCTCCTCCAGCCCCTACAACACTCCCTATCTCTGTAACCTCCTCCAGCCCCCTACAACCCTCCCAGATCTCTGTAACCTCCTCCAGCCCCTACAACACTCCCTATCTCTGTAACCTCCTCCAGCCCCCGACAACCCTCACTATCTCTGTAACCTCCTCCAGCCCCTACAACCCTCACTATCTCTGTAACCTCCTCCAGCCCCTACACCCCTCCCTATCTCTGTAACCTCCACCAGCCCCTACACCCCTCCCTATCTCTGTAACCTCCTCCAGCCCCTACACCCCTCCCTATCTCTGTAACCTCCTCCAGCCCCCTACAACCCTCCCAGATCTCTGTAACCTCCTCCAGCCCCTACAACACTCCCTATCTCTGTAACCTCCTCCAGCCCCCTACAACCCTCACTATCTCTGTAACCTCCTCCAGCCCCTACAACCCTCACTATCTCTGTAACCTCCTCCAGCCCCTACACCCCTCCCTATCTCTGTAACCTCCACCAGCCCCTACACCCCTCCCTATCTCTGTAACCTCCTCCAGCCCCTACACCCCTCCCTATCTCTGTAACCTCCTCCAGCCCCTACAACCCTCCCGATCTCTGTAACCTCCTCCAGCCCCCACAACCCTCCCTATCTCTGTAACCTCCTCCAGCCCCCACAACCCTCCCTATCTCTGTAACCTCCTCCAGCCCCTACAACCCTCCCTATCTCTGTAACCTCCTCCAGCCCCTACAACCCTCCCTATCTCTGTAACCTCCTCCAGCCCCTACACCCCTCCCTATCTCTGTAACCTCCTCCAGCTCCCTACAACCCTCCCTATCTCTGTAACCTCCTCCAGCCCCTACAGCCCTCCCTTTCTCTGTAACCTCCTCCAGCCCCCTACAACCCTCCCTATCTCTGTAACCTCCTCCAGTCCCTACAACCCTCCCTATCTCTGTAACCTCCTCCAGCCCCCTACAACACTCCCTATCTCTGTAACCTGCTCCAGCCCCCTACAACCCTCCCTATCTCTGTAACCTCCTCCAGCCCCTACAACCCTCCCTATCTCTGTAACCTCCTCCAGCCCCCTACAACCCTCCCTATCTCTGTAACCTCCTCCAGCCCCTACAACCCTCCCTATCTCTGTAACCTCCTCCAGCCCCCTACAACCCTCCCAGATCTCTGTAACCTCCTCCAGCCCCTACAACACTCCCTATCTCTGTAACCTCCTCCAGCCCCCTACAACCCTCACTATCTCTGTAACCTCCTCCAGCCCCTACAACCCTCCCTATCTCTGTAACCTCCTCCAGCCCCTACAACCCTTCCTATCTCTGTAACCTCCTCCACCCCTACAACCCTCCCTTTCTCTGTAACCTCCTCCAGCCCCCTACAACCCTCCCTATCTCTGTAACCTCCTCCAGCCCCTACAACACTCCCTATCTCTGTAACCTCCTCCAGCCCCTACAGCCCTCCCTATCTCTGTAACCTCCTCCAGCCCCCTACAACCCTCCCTATCTCTGTAACCTGCTCCACCCCTACAACCCTCCCTATCTCTGTAACCTCCTCCAGCCCCTACAGCCCTCCCTATCTCTGTAACCTCCTCCAGCCCCTACACCCCTCCCTATCTCTGTAACCTCCTCCAGCCCCTACAACCCTCCCTATCTCTGTAACCTCCTCGAGCCCCTACAACCCTCCCTATCTCTGTAACCTCCTCCAGCCCCTACACCCCTCCCTATCTCTGTAACCTCCTCCAGCCCCCTACAACCCTCCCTATCTCTGTCACCTCCTCCAGCCCCTACAGCCCTCCCTATCTCTGTAACCTCCTCCAGCCCCCTACAACCCTCCCTATCTCTGTAACCTCCTCCAGCCCCTACAACCCTCCCTATCTCTGTAACCTCCTCCAGCCCCCTACAACATTCCCTATCTCTGTAACCTCCTCCAGCCCCCTCCAACCCTCCCTATCTCTGTAACCTCCTCCAGCCCCTACAACCCTCCCTATCTCTGTAACCTCCTCCAGCCCCCTACAACCCTCCCTATCTCTGTAACCTCCTCCAGCCCCTACAACCCTCCCTATCTCTGTAACCTCCTCCAGCCCCTACAACCCTATCTCTGTAACCTCCTCCAGCCCCTACAACCCTATCTCTGTAACCTCCTCCAGCCCCCTACAACCCTCCCAGATCTCTGTAATCTCCTCCAGCCCCTACAACACTCCCTATCTCTGTAACCTCCTCCAGCCCCCTACAACCCTCCCAGATCTCTGTAACCTCCTCCAGCCCCTACAACACTCCCTATCTCTGTAACCGCCTCCAGCCCCCTACAACCCTCACTATCTCTGTAACCTCCTCCAGCCCCTACAACCCTCACTATCTCTGTAACCTCCTCCAGCCCCTACACCCCTCCCTATCTCTGTAACCTCCACCAGCCCCTACACCCCTCCCTATCTCTGTAACCTCCTCCAGCCCCCTACAACCCTCCCAGATCTCTGTAACCTCCTCCAGCCCCTACAACACTCCCTATCTCTGTAACCTCCTCCAGCCCCCTACAACCCTCACTATCTCTGTAACCTCCTCCAGCCCCTACAACCCTCACTATCTCTGTAACCTCCTCCAGCCCCTACACCCCTCCCTATCTCTGTAACCTCCACCAGCCCCTACACCCCTCCTTATCTCTGTAACCTCCTCCAGCCCCTACACCCCTCCCTATCTCTGTAACCTCCTCCAGCCCCTACAACCCTCCCTATCTCTGTAACCTCCTCCAGCCCCTACAACCCTCCCTATCTCTGTAACCTCCTCCAGCCCCTACAACCCTCCCTATTTCTGTAACCTCCTCCAGCCCCTACACCCCTCCCTATCTCTGTAACCTCCTCCAGCCCCCTACAACCCTCCCTATCTCTGTAACCTCCTCCAGCCCCTACAGCCCTCCCTATCTCTGTAACCTCCTCCAGCCCCCTACAACCCTCCCTATCTCTGTAACCTCCTCCAGTCCCTACAACCCTCCCTATCTCTGTAACCTCCTCCAGCCCCCTACAACACTCCCTATCTCTGTAACCTCCTCCAGCCCCCTACAACCCTCCCTATCTCTGTAACCTCCTCCAGCCCCTACAACCCTCCCTATCTCTGTAACCTCCTCCAGCCCCCTACAACCCTCCCTATCTCTGTAACCTCCTCCAGCCCCTACAACCCTCCCTATCTCTGTAACCTCCTCCAGCCCCTACAACCCTATCTCTGTAACCTCCTCCAGCCCCTACAACCCTATCTCTGTAACCTCCTCCAGCCCCCTACAACCCTCCCAAATCTCTGTAACCTCCTCCAGCCCCTACAACACTCCCTATCTCTGTAACCTCCTCCAGCCCCCTACAACCCTCCCAGATCTCTGTAACCTCCTCCAGCCCCTACAACACTCCCTATCTCTGTAACCTCCTCCAGCCCCCGACAACCCTCACTATCTCTGTAACCTCCTCCAGCCCCTACACCCCTCCCTATCTCTGTAACCTCCACCAGCCCCTACACCCCTCCCTATCTCTGTAACCTCCTCCAGCCCCTACACCCCTCCCTATCTCTGTAACCTCCTCCAGCCCCCTACAACCCTCCCAGATCTCTGTAACCTCCTCCAGCCCCTCCAACACTCCCTATCTCTGTAACCTCCTCCAGCCCCCTACAACCCTCACTATCTCTGTAACCTCCTCCAGCCCCTACAACCCTCACTATCTCTGTAACCTCCTCCAGCCCCTACACCCCTCCCTATCTCTGTAACCTCCACCAGCCCCTACACCCCTCCCTATCTCTGTAACCTCCTCCAGCCCCTACACCCCTCCCTATCTCTGTAACCTCCTCCAGCCCCCTACAACCCTCCCTATCTCTGTAACCTCCTCCAGCCCCTACAACCCTCCCTATCTCTGTAACCTCCTCCAGCCCCTACAACCCTCCCTATCTCTGTAACCTCCTCCAGCCCCTACACCCCTCCCTATCTCTGTAACCTCCTCCAGCTCCCTACAACCCTCCCTATCTCTGTAACCTCCTCCAGCCCCTACAGCCCTCCCTATCTCTGTAACCTCCTCCAGCCCCCTACAACCCTCCCTATCTCTGTAACCTCCTCCAGTCCCTACAACCCTCCCTATCTCTGTAACCTCCTCCAGCCCCCTACAACCCTCCCTATCTCTGTAACCTCCTCCAGCCCCTACAACCCTCCCTATCTCTGTAACCTCCTCCAGCCCCTACAACCCTCCCAGATCTCTGTAACCTCCTCCAGCCCCTACAACACTCCCTATCTCTGTAACCTCCTCCAGCCCCCTACAACCCTCCCAGATCTCTGTAACCTCCTCCAGCCCCTACAACACTCCCTATCTCTGTAACCTCCTCCAGCCCCCGACAACCCTCACTATCTCTGTAACCTCCTCCAGCCCCTACAACCCTCACTATCTCTGTAACCTCCTCCAGCCCCTACACCCCTCCCTATCTCTGTAACCTCCACCAGCCCCTACACCCCTCCCTATCTCTGTAACCTCCTCCAGCCCCTACACCCCTCCCTATCTCTGTAACCTCCTCCAGCCCCCTACAACCCTCCCAGATCTCTGTAACCTCCTCCAGCCCCTACAACACTCCCTATCTCTGTAACCTCCTCCAGCCCCCTACAACCCTCACTATCTCTGTAACCTCCTCCAGCCCCTACAACCCTCACTATCTCTGTAACCTCCTCCAGCCCCTACACCCCTCCCTATCTCTGTAACCTCCACCAGCCCCTACACCCCTCCCTATCTCTGTAACCTCCTCCAGCCCCTACACCCCTCCCTATCTCTGTAACCTCCTCCAGCCCCTACAACCCTCCCTATCTCTGTAACCTCCTCCAGCCCCCACAACCCTCCCTATCTCTGTAACCTCCTCCAGCCCCCACAACCCTCCCAGATCTCTGCGCTGCTCCAATTCCAGCCTCTCGCGCATCCCCCCGATTTCCATCACTCCGCCAGTGGCGACCGCGCCAGGGCCCCCGAGCTCCGGAATTCCCTCCCTAAACCTCTCCGCCTCTCTCTCTCCTCATTTAAGACGCTCCTTAAAACCGACCTCTTTGACCCAAGGTTTTGGTCGCTTGTCCCTAATATCTCCTTACGTGGCTCGGTGTCAGATTGTGTCTGATATACGCTCCTGTGAAGCATCTTGGGACGTTTTACTACGTTAAAGGCGCTGGATAAAGGCAGGTTGTTGTTGTTGTGAGGTGCAAATTCAATTGAGAATAAATCAGTGGAGGAAAGGGGTGGGGAGGGGCTTAGGAAGCAAGTTACATAGAAACAGGAGGAGGCCGTTCAGCCCCCTCGAGCCTGTTACATTAGGAACAGGAGGAGGCCGTTCAGCCCCCTCGAGCCTGTTATATTAGGAACAGGAGGAGGCCGTTCAGCCCCCTCGAGCCTGTTGCATTAGGAACAGGAGGAGGCCGTTCAGGCCCCTCGAGCCTGTTACATTAGGAACAGGAGGAGGCCATTCAGCCCCTTGAGCCTGTTACATTAGGAACAGGAGGAGGCCATTCAGCCCCCTCGAGCCTGTTACATTAGGAACAGGAGGAGGCCGTTCAGCCCTTCGAGCCTGTTACATTAGGAACAGGAGGAGGCCGTTCAGCCCTTCGAGCCTGTTACATTAGGAACAGGAGGAGGCCGTTCAGCCCTTCGAGCCTGTTACATTAGGAACAGGAGGAGGCCGTTCAGCCCTTCGAGCCTGTTACATTAGGAACAGGAGGAGGCCGTTCAGCCCCTCCAGCCTGTTACATTAGGAACAGGAGGAGGCCGTTCAGCCCGTCGAGCCTGTTACATTAGGAACAGGAGGAGGCCATTCAGCCCGTCGAGCCTGTTACATTAGGAACAGGAGGAGGCCATTCAGCCCCTCGAGCCTCTTACATTAGGAGCAGGAGGAGGCCATTCAGCCCCCTCGAGCCTGTCACATTAGGAACAGGAGGTGGCCATTCAGCCCCCTCGAGCCTGTTACATTAGGAACAGGAGGAGGCC
>NW_028225185.1:34743160-34798160 GCF_052327205.1 Somniosus microcephalus
CTCAGTACTGCCCCTCCGACAGTGCGGCGCTCCCTCAGTACCGCCCCTCCGACAGTGCGGCGCTCCCTCAGTACCGCCCCTCCGACAGTGCGACGCTCCCTCAGTACCGCCCCTCCGACAGTGCGGCGCTCCCTCAGTACCGCCCCTCCAACAGTGCGGTACTCCCTCAGTACTGCCCCTCCGACAGTGTGGCGCTCCCTCAGTACCGCCCCTCCGACAGTGCGGTGCTCCCTCAGTACCGCACCTCCGACAGTGCGGCGCTCCCTCAGTACCGCCCCTCCGACAGTGCGGTGCTCCCTCAGTACCGCCCCTCCGACCGTGCGGCGTTCCCTCAGTACCGCCCCTCCGACAATGCGGCACTCCCTCAGTACCGCCCCTCCGACAGTGCGGCACTCCCTCAGTACCGCCCCTCCGACAGAGCGGCGCTCCCTCAGTACCGCCCCTCCGACAGAGCGGCGCTCCCTCAGTACCGCCCCTCCGACAGTGCGGCGCTCCCTCAGTACCGCCCCTCCGACAGTGCGGCACTCCCTCAGTACTGCCCCTCCGACAGTGCGGCGCTCCCTCAGTACTGCCCCTCCGACAGTGCGGCGCGCCCTCAGTACCGCCCCTCCGACAGTGCGGCGCTCCCTCAGTACCGCCCCTCCGACAGTGCGGCGCTCCCTCAGTACCGCCCCTCCGACTGTGCAGCGCTCCCTCAGTACCGCCCCTCCGACAGTGCGGCGCTTCCTCAGTACCGCCCCTCCGACTGTGCAGCGTTCCCTCAGTACCGCCCCTCCAACAGTGCGGCGCTCCCTCAGTACCGGCACCGGGGGAGTGTGTCGGGCCTGGATTACGGGGCTCGAGTCTCCGGAGTGGGGGCTCGAACCTACGACCCCCCTGACTCCGAGGCGAGACCCACTGCGACACGGCCGACACACACAGACGAGGGAATGGCTTTATTTTTGGGAAAAAAAAGCCTTTCAGGGGGAATAAGCTTCAAAGGGACTTAGCGGAGGCAGAACTGCTAATTCTGCAATGAAAGAAACACTTAGCCAAGGCACCGACCGGTAAGTGAGTGGACGAGAGGCCCCTGGAAGAAATCTATTGAAATCTTTTTTCACACGCTTAATCCCTCGCCACTTCAGGGAGGGGTGTCAGGTGATGGGCATAGACTGACGGCCAACAATGAGTGTGGGAAGCGGGCTGGGAGTGAGAGGGGGGTGGGGGGAGTCCCTCCGCTAATTAATTACAGCTTGAACTTTGATCCTCTAACTAATTGACAGGGACAAACAGGAACGAGGGGGGGGGGTGCCTCACCCGGAAAACCGATACAAAGACAGTGTCAACAAACATGCAGACAAAGGGCAATTCGACACCAAGGATAGAGGGGGGGGTCAGACTACCCGCGGTGCCGCGACCTCCACAGTGCTCCAGACTTAACCCCGTCCCCGTCGCCGAACACAGAGGCCGATCCCGAGGGAATCCCGGAATTCCCACGGCAGCTGCCGGCCGTAAGGAAGGGGCCCAGACAGATGTTTCCTCCGCCTGCCCTCTCTCTCGCACCCCCGCTCTCCGCAAGCCCCTGAAGATTCAGGCTCCCACTGGCGGTGCGGCGGTCTTCATGCACCCAGCCCCCCTTCCGCTATCTCATCCGATCGGCTGTGCTTAGAATCGCACCGCGTAACGCAGTCCAACACCGCCTTCGGTGCGCCAGTGCAGCCCCTGCTTTCTCCCCATATCCCTTGATCCCTTTAGCCTTAAGAAATATATCTAACTCCTTCTTGAATATATTTAATGAATTGGCCTCCACTGCTTTCTGTGGTAGAGAATTCCACAGGTTCACCACTCTCTGGGTGAAGAAATTCCTCCTCATCTCTGTCCTAAATGGCTTACCCCTTATCCTTAGACTGTGACCCCTGGTTCTGGACTCCCCGCCATCGGGAACATCCTTCCTGCATCTAGTCTGTCTAGTCCTGTTAGAATTTTATAAGTTTCAATGCGATCCCCTCTCATTCTTCTAAACTCCAGCGAGTATAAGCCCAATCGACCCAATCTCTCCTCATACGTCATTCCTGCCATCCCAGGTATCAGTCTGGTGAATCTTCGCTGCACTCCCTCCATGGCAAGAACATCCTTCCTCAGGTAAGGCGACCAAAACTGCACACAATACTCAAGGTGTGGTCTCACCAAGGCCTTGTACAACTGCAGCAAGACATCCTTGCTCCTGTACTCGAACCCTCTCGCTACAAAGGCCAACATACCATTTGCGAGAGTGTTTGAAGACCAGGACCTCAAACCCGGCACAAAGCTCATGGTCTACAGAGCAGCAGTGATACCCGCCCTGCTGTATGCCTCAGAGACATGGACCATGTACAGCAGGCACCTCAAAGCACTGGAGAGGTACCACCAATGCTGCCTCCGCAAGATCCTGCAAATCCATCGGCAGGATAGGTGCACCAACGTCAGTGTTCTCGCTCAGGCCAACATCCCCAGCATCGAAGCTTTGACCACGCTCGATCAGCTCCGATGGACGGGTCACATTGTCCGCATGCCCGATACGAGGCTCCCGAAACAAGCGCTCTACTCAGAGCTCCGGCACGGCAAGATAGCCCCAGGTGGGCAGAGGAAACGCTTCAAGGACACCCTCAAAGCCTCCTTGAAAAAGTGTAACATCCCCCACCGACACCTGGGAATCCCTGGCCCAAGACCGCACAAAGTGGAGGAGAAGCATCTGGGAAGGCGCCGAACACCTTGAGTCTCTTCGCCGAGAGCAAGCAGAAGCCGAGCGCAGGCAGCGCAAGGAGCGCCCGTCAACCCAGGCACCCCACCCACCCGCCCCTTCAACCACCGTCTGCCCCACCTGTGACAGAGACTGTAGGTCCCGCATTGGACTCATCAGTCACCTGAGAACTCATTGTTAGTGTGGAAGTAAGTCGTCCTCGGTTCCGAGGAACTGCCCAAGAAGAAGACAGCTCAGGAGGAGGCCGTTCGGCCCATCGTGCCTGTGCCGGCTCTTTGAACCAGCTCTCCAATCAGTCCCACTCCCCCCTGCTCTTTCCCCACAGCCCGGCACATTTTTCCCCGTCAAGTATTTCTCCAATTCCCCCTTTTGAAAGTTACTATTGAATCTGCTTCCACCGCCCTTTCAGGCAGCGCGTTCCAGATCACAACAACTCGCTGCGTAAAAAACATTCTCCTCATCTCCCCTCTGGTTCTTTTACCGATTATCTTCAATCTGTGTCCTCTGGTCACCGACCCTCCTGCCACTGGGAACAGTTTCTCCCGATTCAAAGAAGAACCGGGGGGGGCGGGGAGTTCTCCCCAGAGTCCTGGGGCCCATTATTTAAACCCTCAACCCAACATCACTTAAAATAAAGACTCGCATTTCTCCAGCGCCTTTCCCCACCTCAGGACGTCCCAAAGCGCTTCACAGCCAATGAAGGACTTTTTTGTTAAGTGTGGTCACTGTTGTAATGTGGGAAACGCGGCAGCCCATTTGCGCACAGCAAGCTCCCACAAACAGCGATGTGATAAATGACCGGATCGTCTGTTTTTAGTGATGTTGGTTGAGGGATAAATATTGGCCCCAGGACACCGGGGAGAACTCCCCCCTGCTCTTCTTCCAATAGTGGCCCTGGGATCTTTTACATCCACCTGAGAGGGCAGAGGGGGCCTCGGTTTAACATCTCATCCCGAAAGACAGCACCTCCGACAGTGCGGCGCTCCCTCAGTACCGCCCCTCCGAAAGTGCGGCGCTCCCTCAGTACCGCCCCTCCGACAGTGCGGCGCTCCCTCAGTCCCGCCCCTCCGACAGTGCAGCGCTCGCTCAGTACCGCCCCTCCGATGGTGCGGCGCTCCCTCAGTACCGCCCCTCTGACAGTGCGGCGCTCCCTCAGTACCGCCCCTCCGACAGTGCGGCGCTCCCTCAGTACCGCCCCTCCGACGGTGCGGCGCTCCCTCAGTACCGCCCCTCCGACAGTGCGGCGCTCCCTCAGTACCGCCCCTCCGACAGTGCGGCGCTCCCTCAGTACCGCCCCTCCGACAGTGCGGCGCTCCCTCAGTACCGCCCCTCCGACGGTGCGGCGCTCCCTCAGTACCGCCCCTCCGACAGTGCGGCGCTCCCTCAGTACCGCCCCTCCGACAGTGCGGCGCTCCCTCAGTACCGCCCCTCCGACAGTGCGGCGCTCCCTCAGTACCGCCCCTCCGACAGTGCGGCGCTCCCTCAGTACCGCCCCTCCGACGGTGCGGCGCTCCCTCAGTACCGCCCCTCCGACGGTGCGGCGCTCCCTCAGTACCGCCCCTCCGACAGTGCGGCGCTCCCTCAGTACCGCCCCTCCGACAGTGCGGCGCTCCCTCAGTACCGCCCCTCCGACAGTGCGGCGCTCCCTCAGTACCGCCCCTCCGACAGTGCGGCGCTCCCTCAGTACCGCCCCTCCGACAGTGCGGCGCTCCCTCAGTACCGCCCCTCCGACAGTGCGGCGCTCCCTCAGTACCGCCCCTCCGACAGTGCGGCGCTCCCTCAGTACCGCCCCTCCGACAGTGCGGCGCTCCCTCAGTACCGCCCCTCCGACAGTGCGGCGCTCCCTCAGTACCGCCCCTCCGACAGTGCGGCGCTCCCTGGTCAGTGCTGTGTGCGGGAGCTTCCTGTGCGCAAATTAGCTGCCGCGTTTCCCACATTCCAACAGTGACCACACTTCAAAAAAAGTCCTTCATTGGCTGTGAAGCGCTTTGGGACGCTGTACGAGGCGGAGGCCCAGTCAAGACTCAGTGCGTAGCAGAGAGGAGGGAAGCGGGGGGAATTCCTTCTGGGTTTCCACTTAGCCCTCAAGTTCAGGGGTCTGTTTGCTAGTTAGCATCAGTTACTGGCGGGTTAATAGTCCCTAATCGGGCCGCTCTGCGACCGCTTAATCATATAAGCATGACGGAGGGAGGAAAGAATGTATTAATCCGTTAATACAAATTGCACGGCCTGCTAATTATTTAGACAGGGCAGCACGAGGTCGCAGAGCTGTTTTGCAGAACAGGCTGTTTCTTCACTTTGGTTTGTGTTGGGTTTTTTTAACCCCCCTCTCCATTTGCTGCCCTCGCGCTCGCCGATGGTGGCGATTTCCACCCCTCCCTCACCGGCCCCCCGGGGTTCGGGTTCACCCCATCCCCGCCCGGCCGTCCGGCTCCGCCCGCTCACCCCGCCGGTTGTTCAACGCACGCCGGTGCCGGCTGGCTATTCGACTGCAGGAGGGGGCCCGGATGAAGCGCGGGGATCACAGACTGATCCCGATCCTGTATACACACTCACACACACTCACTCACACTCACACACACTCTCACACACTCACTCACACACACACACACACTCACACTCACACACACACACACACACACACACTCACACTCACACACACTCTCACACACTCTCACACACACACACCCACACTCACACACACTCACTCACACTCACTCACACTCACACTCACACACACACACTCACACTCACACTTTCACACACACTCACACTCCCACACTCCCACACACTCACACTCACTCACTCACACTCCCACACACACACTCGCACACTCTCTCACACTCACACTCTCACACTCACACTCTCTCACACTCACTCACTCACACTCACACACACTCACACTCACACACTCACACTCACACACTCACACACACTCACACTCACACTCTCAGTCGCACACTCTCACACACACTCACACTCACACTCTCACACTCGCACACTCACTCACTCTCACACTCACACTCACACTCTCACACACCCACACACACTCAATCACACACACACTCACATACACAACCACCCTCCCCAAACACTAGACACTGAGCTCCTACCTCAGTCATGTTCACTCGGCCCTCTTGAAAGGAGCAATCCCGCGGATCGTGCGTGCAGATGTGGCGATACTTGCACCAGTGACACGGGTAGGGGCCACCGACACAAGACAGGCACCTGAGACAGAGAGAGAGACAGATAGCTCAAACACCAACAGACTAGACAACCAATTTAACTTAATGTGCACGGCACTCGGGTCAATGCAGAGCCGTGAGTGTATCACGGAGTCTGGACCGACAGAGCGAGATACAGAGTAAAGCTCCCTCTACACTGTCCCATCAAACACTCCCAGGGCAGGTACAGCACGGGTTAGATACAGAGTAAAGCTCCCTCTACACTGTCCCATCAAACACTCCCAGGGCAGGTACAGCACAGGATAGGTACAGAGTAAAGCTCCCTCTACACTGTCCCATCAAACACTCCCAGGGCAGGTACAGCACGGGTTAGATACAGAGTAAAGCTCCCTCTACACTGTCCCATCAAACACTCCCAGGGCAGGTACAGCACGGGTTAGATACAGAGTAAAGCTCCCTCTACACTGTCCCCATCAAACACTCCCAGGGCAGGTACAGCACGGGTTAGATACAGAGTAAAGCTCCCTCTACACTGTCCCATCAAACACTCCCAGGGCAGGTACAGCACGGGTTAGATACAGAGTAAAGCTCCCTCTACACTGTCCCATCAAACACTCCCAGGGCAGGTACAGCACGGGTTAGATACAGAGTAAAGCTCCCTCTACACTGTCCCATCAAACACTCCCAGGGCAGATACAGCACAGGCTTAGATACAGAGTAAAGCTCCCTCTACACTGTCCCCATCAAACACTCCCAGGGCAGGTACAGCACGGGTTAGATACAGAGTAAAGCTCCCTCTACACTGTCCCATCAAACACTCCCAGGGCACGGACAGCACGGGTTAGATACAGATCGACCTGCAGTAAAAAGAGATAAGGTAAAGAGGCAGAGACACATGAAGGAGAGAGAGAGATGCACAGATCAGTGAGAAAAAGTTTCAATCAAATCAAATCAGATCAACTTTTATTGTCATTGTTAGTGCACAAGTACAACGAAATGTAGGCTTGTGGCTCCCGAGAGTGTACAATTTGGATTAGGACACTTAAACATTTCAACATACATTTGTACATATATATTAGCATAAATATGACCATAATAAAGTGAATAAAGTGCATCGGCAGATGTGCAGGCTTTAGAGTTTATTTGTGGAGTTCAGTAGGATGACAGCCCTGGGAAAGAAGCTGTTCCTAAATCTGGTCGTACGGGTGCGAATGCATCTGTAGCGTCTTCCAGATGGTAGGAGGGCGAACAGACTGTGGCTGGGGTGGGTAGGGTCTTTGATGATGGTCCATGCCCTCCGTACGCAGCGTTTCTGATATATATGTTCTGTGGTCGGTAGCCGGGTGCCGGTAATGCGTTGGGCAGTTTTGACTACCCGCTGCAGGGCTTTCCGGTCATGGGAGCTACAGCCGCCGTACCATACCGTGATACA
The DNA here is from genome assembly GCF_052327205.1 of Somniosus microcephalus. Classification (NCBI taxonomy): domain Eukaryota; kingdom Metazoa; phylum Chordata; class Chondrichthyes; order Squaliformes; family Somniosidae; genus Somniosus; species Somniosus microcephalus. The sequence goes on from NW_028225185.1 coordinate 34,750,497, forward strand.
GTTTGTCAGGATGCTCTCTATAGTGCAGCGGTAGAAGTTAGAGAGGATCGGGGGTGACAGATTACATCCCTTCAGCCTCCTCAAGAAATATAGGCGCTGCTGGGCCTTCTTCACCAGAGAGGAGGTGTTGAGGGACCAGGAGGGGTCTTCCGTGATGTGGACTCCGAGGAACTTAAAGCTGTCCACCCTTTCCACCTCCGCCCCATTGATGTGGATGGGGGTGTGACATCCGCCTTTGGACTTCCTGAAGTCCACGATTATTTCCTTTGTTTTCTTGGTGTTAAGGGCCAGGTTGTTGTCGGCGCACCACTTCACGAGATGCTGGACCTCCTCCCTGTAGGCTGACTCATCGTTGTTGGTGATCTGGCCTACTACCGTGGTGTCATCTGCAAACTTGATGATGGTGTTGGAACCATGAACAGCCACACAGTCGTGGGTGAAGGGGGAGTAGAGGAGGGGGCTCAGCACACATCCTTGTGGGGCCCCCGTGTTCAGGGTCGGGGGGGGGGGGGAGGTGTGGTTGCCTAATTTGACAGACTGGGGTCTGTTTGTTAGGAAGTCCAGGGTCCAGTTGCAGAGGGAAGTGTTCAGGCCAAGAGTTTGGAGTTTGGTGGCCAGCTTGTTGGGGACGATAGTGTTGAATGCTGAGCTGTAGTCTATGAACAGCATTCTGATGTAGGTCTCCTTACCATCTAGGTGATTCAGTGCCGAGTGTAGAGCAGTAGTGATTGCATCCTCCGTTGATCTGTTTGCCCGATAGGCAAACTGGTGTTGGTCAAGAGAGGCGGGAACACTGGCTTTGATGTGAGCCAGGACCAGTCTCTCGAAACACTTCATTATGATGGGTGTGAGTGCGACAGGTCGATAGTCGTTCAGGCACGTCACAGCTGTTTGTTTAGGCACAGGAATGATGGTGGCGGTCTTGAAGCATGTAGGGACTACTGCCTGGGCCAATGACAGGTTGAAGATGGCGGTGAAGACATCAGCCAGCTGATCAGCACATTCCTTGAGTACCCGTCCAGGGATGCTATCCGGTCCAGTAGCCTTTCGTGTGTTCACTCTGCGTAAAGCGCCCCTTACGTCGGAGGTCGACAGAGTGAGCACCAAGGAGAGAGAGAGAGATGCACAGATCAGTGAGAAAAAGTTTAGGCCATAGGCTGGGCTTGAGTTGACCACAGAGCCCGGGAGGTGAAAGGTCAAAGTGCAGACACACACACACACACACAGACACACACACACACAGACCGCCCAGTTCCCTGTCTGGAGAGGGGAGTCGCCTATCCCGTCACTCTCAGGAGGCGCAGGGTCACTCTGCCCTGCCCTGATGCTTTGTTGGCAAGCGCTGAGGGCGGGTGTAGCCTGTGAACCAGGTGTTGGAAAAAAATTCATTTCCCTTTAGCTGAACAAACAGGGCCCGTGGCCAGTCCCAAGAACAACAGCAGCAGCAGCGGGGCCTGCTCCGAGGCCCCGTTCCCCTAGCAACGCGACCCGGCCGCAGGGTGCCCGCTGGCCAAGACGGGGCCCCCCCCCACCACCAGACTCCCCGCTTTGGAAGCCTCGCGACCAGCGGCAGCCCTGGGAGAGAAGGAGCAGAGAAGGCCCAGGGAGGAGGAAGAAATGAGGTGCCGTTTGAGAAGGCCGCAGTGCTGTGAGCTGAGACTGACGGAGAGGCAGAGAGAGAGAGCGAGAGGGAGGAAGAGAGAGAGGAAGCTGGAAAAAGAGGGAGGGAAGGAGAGGGAGAGGGAGAGAGAGAGGGATAGAGGGGGAGGGAGGGAGAGAGAGAGGGAGAAAGAGAGGTGGAAAAAGAGGGAGGGAAGGGGAGGGAGAGGGAGAGAGAGGGATAGAGGGGGAGGGAGGGAGAGAGAGAGAGAGAGGGAGAAAGAAAGGTGGAAAAAGAGGGAGGGAAGGGGAGGGAGAGAGAAAGAGAGAGAGAGAGGGATAGAGGGGGAGAGAGGGAGAGAGAGAGGGAGAAAGAAAGGTGGAAAAAGAGGGAGGGAAGGGGAGGGAGAGAGAAAGAGCGATAGAGGGGAGGGAGGGAGCGAGAGAGAGAGAGAGAGGGAGAAAGAAAGCTGGAAAAAGAGGGAGGGAAGGGGAGGGGAGCGAGAAAGAGAGCGAGAGAGGGATAGGGAGAGAGGGAGAGAGAGATAGAGCGGGAGGGAGAAAGAGGGGGCGAGGGAGAGAAAGAGAGAGGGAGAGAGTGAGGGAATTCGGGGAGAGAGAGAGAGAGAGAGAGAGTGAGAAAGATGAAGAGTGAGGGAGAGAGACAGAGCATAATTGAAAAAGAGGCAGAGAAAGTGAGAAATGGAGAGAAGGAGAGAACGAGGGAGAGGAAGGGAGACAATGAGACAGAGAGCGAGAGAGCGAAAGAAAACAGATGAGGAGAGAGAATGGCTTTACTCTCCTGCAGGTGCTGGACAAGGACGGAGAGAGGGAGCTGGACAAGGATGGAGAGAGAGAGCTGGACACAGGGAGAGAGAGAGAGCTGGACACAGGGAGAGAGAGAGAGCTGGACACGGACGGAGAGAGAGAGCTGGTCACAGATGGAGAGAGAGTAAAAAAAAACGAGGAGGATTGCACCAGATTTCAGGAGGACACAGACAGGCTGGAGAAATGGGCAAACTGGTGGCAAATGCAGTTTAATGCAGAGACGTGTGAAGTAATTAATTCTAGCGGGAAGAATGAGGTGAGGCAATATAAACGAAATGCTATCATTTTAAAGAGGGGGGTACAGGAACAGAGAGACCTGGGGGTGTAGGTACACAAATCTTTGAAGGTGGCAGCACAAGTTGAGAAGGCCGTTAAACAAAGTGATGTAAGAAAACTACTAGGCACCTGGTCTGAGTATTAAACAAGGCTTTAATCAACTGTTTTTCAACATGGTCTAGTTGTGTCCTTCACTAGTTCCTGTTAAAGAATGTCCTGAGCAAGCTGGGCTCGTGCCCTAGTATTTATACTCTCCCTGGACAGCGCCATCAGCAGGCCGCCCAGTATTACTTCATACGTCATTTCCACATGCACGACAAGATTCATGTCAGAGGGAGAGGGCGCTGGACACGGGCGGACGGGCGCTGGGCAAGGGGAGATCGGCAGACATTGACCAGGAGTGGGAATCCCCCCCCACCAAGGACCGACACCCCCTCCCTCTCTTGCTCCCCCCGCACCCCCCCCGACCAGGGACCAGAGTGCACGCACCGCGGAGGGGGACGCCGGGGGACCGCTCCGCCGCCGGTCTGCGCCCCGGGCTGGCAGCACTGCCCGCCTGGCTCGTGGGATTACCGAGGGCGCTCAAAGATCGCCAGGAGACTGGGAATTCTCAGTCCCGACACAGAGCACTGCAGGAAACAGATGGTGGCTGATTAAACGACACTCTCGCCAGGATCACACTTGTAAACTGCACGTTACTCAGGCAACAGCTGGCTTCACAGAGCACAGGCGCTGCTTTCTAATTGCTCCTTTCCCTGCCTCTCCACCCTCCCCCTCTCCGCGAGACTCCACAGTTCGGTCGAGTCCCAAGCCTTTCCGCCATCTACAATTCACAAGTCAGGAAGTGTGATGGAACGCTCTCCACTTGCCTGGATGAGTTGCAGCTCCGACAACACTCGAGAAGCTCGACACCATCCAGGACAAAGCAGCCCCGCTTGATCGGCACCCCGTCCACCACCTTAAACATTCACTCCCTCCACCACCGGCGCACCGTGGCTGCAGTGTGGACCATCCACAAGATGCACTGCAGCAACTCGCCAAGGCTTCTTCGGCAGCACCTCCCAAACCCGCCACCTCTTCCACCTAGAAGGACAAGGGCAGCAGGCGCGCAGGAACACCACCACCTCCAAGTTCCCCTCCAAGTCACACACACCATCCTGACTTGGAAATATATCGGCCGTTCCTTCATCGTCGCTGGGTCAAAATCCTGGAACTCCCTCCCTAACAGCGCTGTGGGAGCACCTTCACCACACGGACTGCAACGGTTCAAGAAGGCGGCTCACCACCACCTTCTCGAGGGCGATTAGGGATGGGCAATAAATGCTGGGCCTCGCTCACTCCCGGGTATCCGTTATTCTATATATAAACCCCCCGAACTCCTCGATTAGATTCCAGCCTGTAACTCACTCCCGGGTATCTGTTATTCTATATATAAACCCCCCGAACCCCTCGATTAGATTCCAGCCTGTAACTCACTCCCGGGTATCTGTTATTCTATATATAAACCCCCCGAACCCCTCGATTAGATTCCAGCCTGTAACTCACTCCCGGGTATCTGTTATTCTATATATAAACACCCCCGAACCCCTCGATTAGATTCCAGCCTGTAACTCACTCCCGGGTATCTTTGATTCTATATATAAACCCCACCGAACCCCTCGATTAGATTCCAGCCTGTAACTCACTCCCGGGTATCTGTTATTCTATATATAAACCCCCCGAACCCCTCGATTAGATTCCAGCCTGTAACTCACTCCCGGGTATCTGTTATTCTATATATAAACCCCCCGAACCCCTCGATTAGATTCCAGCCTGTAACTCACTCCCGGGTATCTGTTATTCTATATATAAACCCCCCCGAACCCCTCGATTAGATTCCAGCCTGTAACTCACTCCTGGGTATCTGTTATTCTATATATAAACCCCCCCCGATCCCTCGATTAGATTCCAGCCTGTAACTCACTCCCGGGTATCTGTTATTCTATATATAAACACCACCGAACTCCTCGATTAGATTCCAGCCTGTAACTCACTCCCGGGTATCTGTTATTCTACATATAAACCCCCCCGAACCCCTCGATTAGATTCCAGCCTGTAACTCACTCCTGGGTATCTGTTATTCTATATATAGCCCCCCCGAACCCCTCGATTAGATTCCAGCCTGTAACTCACTCCCGGGTATCTGTTATTCTATATATAAACCCCCCGAACCCCTCGATTAGATTCCAGCCTGTAACTCACTCCCGGGTATCTGTTATTCTATATATAAACCCCCCGAACCCCTCGATTAGATTCCAGCCTGTAACTCACTCCCGGGTATCTGTTATTCTATATATAAACCCCCCCGAAACCCTCGATTAGATTCCAGCCTGTAACTCACTCCCGGGTATCTGTGATTCTATATATAAACCCCACCGAACCCCTCGATTAGATTCCAGCCTGTAACTCACTCCCGGGTATCTGTGATTCTATATATAAACCCCACCGAACCCCTCGATTAGATTCCAGCCTGTAACTCACTCCCGGGTATCTGTTATTCTATATATAAACCCCCTGAACCCCTCGATTAGATTCCAGCCTGTAACTCACTCCCGGGTATCTGTTATTCTATATATAAACCCCCCGAACCCCTCGATTAGATTCCAGCCTGTAACTCACTCCTGGGTATCTGTTATTCTATATATAAACCCCCCGAACCCCTCGATTAGATTCCAGCCTGTAACTCACTCCCGGGTATCTGTTATTCTATATATAAACCCCCCGAACCCCTCGATTAGATTCCAGCCTGTAACTCACTCCCGGGTATCTGTTATTCTATATATAAACCCCCCCGAACCCCTCAATTAGATTCCAGCCTGTAACTCACTCCTGGGTATCTGTTATTCTATATATAAACCCCCCCCGATCCCTCGATTAGATTCCAGCCTGTAACTCACTCCCGGGTATCTGTTATTCTATATATAAACACCACCGAACTCCTCGATTAGATTCCAGCCTGTAACTCACTCCCGGGTATCTGTTATTCTACATATAAACCCCCCCGAACCCCTCGATTAGATTCCAGCCTGTAACTCACTCCTGGGTATCTGTTATTCTATATATAGCCCCCCCGAACCCCTCGATTAGATTCCAGCCTGTAACTCACTCCCGGGTATCTGTTATTCTATATATAAACCCCCCGAACCCCTCGATTAGATTCCAGCCTGTAACTCACTCCCGGGTATCTGTTATTCTATATATAAACCCCCCGAACCCCTCGATTAGATTCCAGCCTGTAACTCACTCCCGGGTATCTGTTATTCTATATATAAACCCCCCCGAACCCCTCGATTAGATTCCAGCCTGTAACTCACTCCCGGGTATCTGTGATTCTATATATAAACCCCACCGAACCCCTCGATTAGATTCCAGCCTGTAACTCACTCCCGGGTATCTGTGATTCTATATATAAACCCCACCGAACCCCTCGATTAGATTCCAGCCTGTAACTCACTCCCGGGTATCTGTTATTCTATATATAAACCCCCCCCGAACCCCTCGATTAGATTCCAGCCAGTAACTCACTCCCGGGTATCTGTTATTCTATATATAAACCCCCCGAACCCCTCGATTAGATTCCAGCCTGTAACTCACTCCCAGGTATCTGTTATTCTATATATAAACCCCCCGAACCCCTCGATTAGATTCCAGCCTGTAACTCACTCCCGGGTATCTGTTATTCTATATATAAACCCCCCGAACCCCTCGATTAGATTCCAGCCTGTAACTCACTCCCGGGTATCTGTTATTCTATATATAAACCCCCTCCGAACCCCTCGATTAGATTCCAGCCTGTAACTCACTCCCGGGTATCTGTGATTCTATATATAAACCGCACCGAACCCCTCGATTAGATTCCAGCCTGTAACTCACTCCCGGGTATCTGTTATTCTATATATAAACCCCCCCGAACCCCTCGATTAGATTCCAGCCAGTAACTCACTCCCGGGTATCTGTTATTCTATATATAAACCCCCCGAACCCCTCGATTAGATTCCAGCCTGTAACTCACTCCCGGGTATCTGTTATTCTATATATAACCCCCCCGAACCCCTCGATTAGATTCCAGCCTGTAACTCACTCCCGGGTATCTGTTATTCTATATATAAACCCCCCGAACCCCTCGATTAGATTCCAGCCTGTAACTCACTCCCGGGTATCTGTTATTCTATATATAAACTCCCCGAACCCCTCGATTAGATTCCAGCCTGTAGCACACTCCCGGGGATCTGTTATTCTAGCTATGAAAAGCTCTCAAACCCCTGGATGGGGTTGTAACCTAGGTCGCGAGCTGAAATGCTAAGATTGCCTCCTCTGGCTATAAATACAAGTGTCGCCAACAGCAGGGAACTGAAGCAGAACTCGCTAGGTGGTCGCACAGGAATAAAAGCCTGTAATTTAGGCCTCAAGATAAACAGATGCTTAAAAGGGGAAGAGGATGTCGAGGAAGTAGTTCTCAGTCCAAGTGCTACTGCATCACACTGTACTGAATTGTATCTGTTTGAACTGATCGGGCAGGGGGGAAGATGAAGGAGTAGGGTCTTGTCTCTGTCTCTATGTGTCTCTATGTGTCTCTGTCTCTCTCCCTGCCCCTCGCTCTCTCTCTCTGTGTGTGTCTGTCTCTCTGTCTCTCTCTGTCTCTGTGTGTGTGTGTCTCTGTCTCTGTGTGTGTCCCTGTCCCTGTCTGTGTGTCTGTCTCTGTCTCTGTCTGTGTGTCTGTCCCTGTCTCTGTCTCTGTCTGTGTGTGTGTCCCTGTCTCTCTCTCTGTCTCTGTCTGTGTGTGTGTCCCTGTCTCTGTCTCTGTCTCTGTCTCTGTCTCGGTCCCTGTCTCGGTCCCTGTCTCGGTCCCTGTCTCGGTCCCTGTCCCTGTCCCTGTCTCTGTCTCTGTCTCTGTCTCTGTCTCTGTCTCTGTCTCTGTCTCTGTCCCTGTCTCTGTCTCTGTCTCTGTCTCTGTCTGTGTGTGTGTCCCTGTCTCTGTCTCTGTCTCGGTCCCTGTCTCGGTCCCTGTCTCGGTCCCTGTCTCTGTCTCTGTCTGTGTGTGTGTCCCTGTCTCTGTCTGTGTGTGTGTCTCTGTCTCGGTCCCTGTCCCTGTCTCTGTCTCTGTCTCTGTCCCTGTCCCTGTCCCTGTCTCTGTCTCTGTCTCGGTCCCAGTCACTGTCTCGGTCCCTGTCTCGGTCCCTGTCTCGGTCCCTGTCTCTGTCTCTGTCTCGGTCCCTGTCCCTGTCCCTGTCTCTGTCTCTGTCTCTGTCCCTGTCCCTGTCCCTGTCTCTGTCTCTGTCTCGGTCCCAGTCACTGTCTCGGTCCCTGTCTCGGTCCCTGTCTCGGTCCCTGTCTCGGTCCCTGTCTCGGTCCCTGTCTCGGTCTCTGTCTCTGTCTGTGTGTGTGTCCCTGTCTCTGTCTGTGTGTGTGTCTCTGTCTCTGTCTCGGTCCCTGTCCCTGTCCCTGTCCCTGTCCCTGTCCCTGTCTCTGTCTCTGTCTGAGTCTCGGTCCCTGTCCCTGTCCCTGTCTCTGTCTCTGTCCCTGTCTCTGTCTCTGTCTCAGCCCCTGTCTCGGTCCCTGTCTCGGTCCCTGTCTCGGTCCCGGTCTCGGTCCCGGTCTCGGTCCCGGTCTCGGTCCCGGTCTCGGTCCCGGTCTCGGTCTCGGTCCCGGTCTCGGTCTCGGTCTCGGTCTCGGTCCCTGTCTCTGTCTCTGTCTCGGTCCCTGTCCCTGTCTCTGTCTCGGTCCCTGTCCCTGTCCCTGTCTCTGTCTCTGTCTCTGTCCCTGTCTCTGTCTCTGTCTCTGTCTCTGTCTCGGCCCCTGTCTCGGTCCCTGTCTCGGTCCCGGTCTCGGTCCCGGTCTCGGTCTCGGTCCCGGTCTCGGTCTCGGTCTCAGTCTCGGTCCCTGTCTCTGTCTCTGTCTCGGTCCCTGTCTCTGTCTCGGTCCCTGTCTCTGTCTCGGTCCCTGTCTCTGTCATTGTCTCTGTCTCTCTCCAATCTGAGACAGAGGCAGACACAGAGACAGCCACATCCCCGTGGCCCCCACTGCCTGTGTGGAAGGGATTACATCACTCAACGCCGCCCAAGCCAAGCATTTCTCCCACCAAAATGCAGAGTTACTTTGAACTAAAAATAACCTTCTGTTGGAAATAAGGAGCAATTTCTTTAACCCGGAGAGTGGTGAGAATGTGGAACTCGCGACCACAGGGAGTGGTGGAGCAGAATAGCTCATATGCTTTCAAAAGGAAACTCGACGAGTACATGAGAGCAAAGCGAATCGAAAGATATGTGGAAAGGCGCAGCGGAGGCTGGGATTGGGAGGAGGCTGGTGTGGGGCATAAACACCGGCACGGGCTAGTTGGGCCGAATGGCCTGTTTCTTACATACATAGATACATATATAGAAGATAGGAGCAGGAGTCGGCCTTTTGGCCCCTCGAGCCTGCTCCGCCATTCAATGAGATCATAGCTGATCATCCAAATTCAGTACCCGGTCCCTGCCTTCTCCCCATATCCCTTGATCCCTTTAGCCTTAAGAAATATAGCACGGTGGCATAGTGGTTAGCACTGTTGCCTCACAGCGCCAGGGACCCGGGTTCGAATCCGGCCTCGGGTGACTGTCTGTGTGGAGTTTGCACATTCTCCCCGTGTTTGCGTGGGTTTCCTCCGGGTGCTCCGGTTTCCTCCCACAGTCCAAAGATGTGTGGGTTAGGATGATTGGCTATGATAAATTGACCCTTAATGTTAGGGGGATTAAATACGTGGGGTTACTGGGATATGTGTTGGTGTAGGGGTTACGGGGATCGGGTGGGATATGTGTCGGTGCAGGCTCGATGGGCCGAAATGGCCTCTATCTGCACTGTGGGGTTTCTGTGATTCTGTGATATCCAACTCTTTCTTGAATATATTTAATGAACTGGCCTCCACCGCCCTCTGTGGTAGAGAATTCCACAGGTTCACCACTCTCTGGGTGAAGAAATTCCTCCTCATTTCAGTCCTAAATGGCTTACCCCTTATCCTTAGACTATGACCCCTGGTTCTGGACTCCCCGGCCATCAGGAACATCCTTCCTGCGTCCAGGCCTGACAGAATTTTATAGGTTTCGATGAGATCCCCTCTCAATCTTCTAAACTCCAGCGAGTATAAGCCCAATCGACCCAATCTCTCCTCATACGTCATTCCTGCCATCCCAGGTATCAGCCTGGTGAATCTTCGCTGCACTCCTTCCATGGCAAGAACGTCCTTCCTCAGGTAAGGCGACCAAAACTGCACACAATACTCAAGGTGTGGTCTCACCAAGGCCCTGTACAACTGCAGCAAGACATCCTTGTTCTTGTACTCGAACCCTCTTGCTACGAAGGCCAACATACCATTTGCCTTCTTAACCGCCTGCTGCACCTGCATGCTTACCTTCAGCGACTGGTGTACAAGAACACCCAGGTCTCTTTGCACTTCCCCTTCTCCCAATCTATTGCCATTCAAATAATAATGTGCCTTCCTGTTTTTGCCACCAAAGTGGATACCCTCACATTTACCCACATTATAGTGCATTTGCCATGTTTCTGCCCAATCACCCAACCTGTCCAAATCGTGCTAGAGTTTCACGACATCCTCCTCACAGCATACCCTCTGTGCTGTATGTTCTATCCTCCGCCCCTCCCGGGCCTCCTCTTTCACTCAAAGAACATAAGGAATAGGCGCAGGAGTCGGCCATTCGGCCCCTCGAGCCTGCTCCGCCATTCAATGAGATCATGGCCGATCCTCCTCATCTCAGTCCGAAATGGCCGACCCCTTATCCTGAGACTGTGAGCCCTGGTTCTAGACGCCCCGGCCAGAGGAGAAACAGCCTCCCACTGTCAATGTTCGGCCAAGGCGCAGAAATGAATGAAATGATTAAATTGAACACAATCGTCAAGCTTAAAGAGGCAAGTTCTCCTCAGTATCTGCAAGTGGGGGGTCACCGAGAAAATAAAGACAGACTCCCATCTCTCCAGCGCTTTTCCCCACCTCAGGGCGTCCCAAAGCGCTTCACAGCCAATGAAGGACTTTTTTTGAAGTGTGGTCACTGTTGTAATGTGGGAAACGCGGCAGCCAATTTGCGCACAGCAAGCTCCCACAAACAGCAATGTGATAATGACCGGATCATCTGTTTTTAGTGATGTTGAATTGAGGGATAAATATTGGGTCCCAGGACACCGGGGAGAACTCCCCCCTGCTCTTCTTCCAATAGTGGCCGTGGGATCTTTTACATCCACCTGAGAGGACAGACAGGGCCTCGGTTTAACGTCTCATCCGAAAGATGGCACCTTCGACAGTGCGGCACTCCCTCAGTGCCGCCCCTTCGACAGTGCGGCGCTCCCTCAGTACCGCCCCTCCGACAGTGCAGCGCTCCCTCAGTATCGCCCCTCCGACAGTGCAGCGCTCCCTCAGTACTGCCCCTCCGACGGTGCGGCGCTCCCTCAGTACTGCCCCTCCAACGGTGCGGCGCTCCCTCAGTACTGCCCCTCCAACAGTGCCGCGCTCCCTCAGTACCGCACCTCCGACAGTGCGGCGCTCCCTCAGTACCGCCCCTCCGACAGTGCGGCGCTCCCTCAGTACCGTCCCTCCGACAGTGCGGCGCTCCCTCAGTACTGCCCCTCCAACAGTGCCGCGCTCCCTCAGTACTGCCCCTCCGACAGTGCGGCGCTCCCTCAGTACTGCCCCTCCGACAGTGCGGCGCTCCCTCAGTACCGCTCCTCCAACAGTGCGGCGCTCCCTCAGTACTGCCCCTTCGACAGTGCGGCGCTCCCTCAGTACTGCCCCTCCGACAGTGCGGCGCTCCCTCAGTACTGCCCCTCCGACAGTGCGGCGCTCCCTCAGTACTGCCCCTCCGACAGTGTGGCGCTCCCTCAGTACTGCTCCTCCAACAGTGCGGCGCTCCCTCAGTACTGCAATGGGAGCATCAGCCTAGATTTTTGTGCTCAAGTCTCTGGAGTGGGGCTTGAAGCCATGACCGAGCGGGCAATCCTGACCCCCTCACACCTCCCGACAGGAACGCAGTGAGCTACAGAGGAAACAGCAGATCCTTGGTTTGGATTTACAGGGATGTACACACACACACACACACACGAGGACTCTGGGAATGGTTCCAAATGGCGTCAACCCCGAGTTGCCCATTCTTTCTCAGAATAATTTATATCCCAATTGCTCCCACTGAAGAATAATAGCAGTGAAGAAACACTGGAAAGCTAGAAGGCAAATCGGTTTTGTTCAGCCTCGTAGGCCTCTGGTCTCGTTGCCGTGGCAACCCAACAAGTCTGCTGCGATAGCACTGCATAGAGTGCTAAAAATCACAGGGCGAATGGTTCAAATGTGTCTCTCTCTCTCTCTCTCTCTCGGGGAGGTGAAAGAAAATGAATTCACGCAGTCCTGCCTTTACAGAAACGGGAATTGGAATAAAATTTATCTTTACACTCATTTTTCAATACGAAATTTAAGGAGCGTAAATTCAACCGAGTCTCTCTCTCTCTCTCTCCGGCTGAAGCTCGTCCTCCTCGCCCCACCGGCCGCCTGTAACTCATTCTTTCTCAGGGTGCACCGTCCAACTGTGGGGGGGCGGGGCGTCACAGGGACGCTAGGAACGGGAGGAGGCCGTTCAGCCCCCCTCGGGCCTGCTCCGTCATTCAATCAGGTCATGGCTGGTCGGTATCTTAAGCCCATCCACCTGCGATGGAGGGATGGATAGATGGATGGAGGGAGGGAGGGAGAGAGGGAGAGAAGAGGGAGAGAGGGAGGGAGGGAGAGAAGGAGAGAAGAGGGAGAGAGAGAGGGAGGGAGAGAGGGAGGGGGGAGGGAGAGAAGGAGGGAGAGAAGAGGGAGAGAGAGAGGGAGGGAAGGAGGGAGAGAGAGAGGGAGGGAGAGAAGAGGGAGAGAGAGAGGGAGGGAGAGAAGAGGGAGAGAAAGAGGGAGGGAAGGAGGGATAGAGAGAGGGAGGGAAGGAGGGAGAGAGAGAGGGAGGGAGAGAGAGAGGGAGGGAGAGAGAGAGGGAGGGAAGGAGGGATAGAGAGAGGGAGGGAAAGAGGGAGAGAGGGGAGAGAAGGAGGGAATGGGAGAGGGATGGAGAGAGGGAGGGAGGGAAGGAGGGAGAGAGGGAGGGAGAGAGGTGAGAGAAGGATGGAGAGAAGGAGGGAGAGAGAGAGAGGGCGGGATGGAGGGAGAGAGGGAGGGGGAGAGAAGGAGGGAGAGAGGGGGATGGAGGGATGGCATAAGAACATAAGAAATAGGAGCAGGAGGAGGCCATTCGGCCCCTCGAGCCTGCTCCGCCATTCAATAAGATCAGGGATGATCTTCCGCCTGATCTCCACTTTCCCGCCCGACCCCTCGATTCCCCTCGAGTCCAAAAGTCTATCAATCTCAGCCTTGAATATACTCAACGACTGAGCCTCCACAGCCCTCTGGGGCAGAGAATTCCAAAGATTCGCCGCCCTCTGAGTGAGAGGGGGACGGAGGGAGGGAGGGATAGATGGAACGAACCGAGAGTCCTTTGAATAACAACGAGTCCCAATGGACCTCCACTCCCCTTCACCTCCCTTGCTAGCTTTCCTTCGAACACAGTTCACAGCGAGAGTGTAAATAGCTTATTACAGGCAGCGGGCAGGTGCGAGCTTTAATCATCCACCTGCGTCCTGTTAATCTGAAAGGGGAGGTTGATTCTGAGCCTGGGGTTTTCTTTCCTGGTTTCGTCTCTCTCTCGGTTCCCTTGACGGAGCCTCGCCTCGCTGGGGCAGGAGTGCCACCGAGAGGGAGTGACACACCACCCCTCCCATAAGAACAGAAGAACATAAGAAATAGGAGCAGGAGTAGGCCAATCGGCCCCTCGAGCCTGCTCCGCCATTCAATAAGATCATGGCTGATCTGATCCTAACCGCCAATCCACTATCACAGAACCATCTCCTGAATCTAACAGAATTAGACACACGAAATAGGAGCAGGATCAGGCTACATGGCCCCTGGGCCCGCTCCGCTACCCACAGGGCCATGACCGATCCGAACCTAGACTCATGTCCAAGTTCCTGCCCGCTCCCCGTAACCCTTAATTCCCTTTACTTCTAGGAAACTGTCTATTTCTGTTTTAAATTTATGTAATGATGTAGCTTCTACAGCTTTTTGGGGCAGCATATTCCATGGACCTACCACCCTCTGAGTGAAGTAGTTCCTCCTCATCTCAGTTTTGAAAGAGCAGCCCCTTATTCTAAGACTATGCCCCCTAGTTCTAGTTTCACCCATCATCGGGAACATCTTCCCCGCTTCCACCCGATCCAACCCCTTCACAATCTTATATGTTTCAATAAGATCGCCTCTCATTCTTCTGAACTCCAATGAGTAGAGTCCCAATCTACTCAACCTCTCCTCATATGTCCATCCCCTCATCCCCGAGATTAACCGAGTGAACCTTCTTTGTACTGACTCGAGAGCAAGTATGTCCTTTCTTAAGGATGGACACCAAAACTGTATGCAGTATTCCAGGTGCGGTCTCACCAATACCTTGTACAACTGAAGCAATACCTCCCTCTTTTTATATTCTATCCCCCTAGCAATAAAAGCCAACATTCCATTGGCCTTCTTAATCACTTGCTGCACCTGCATACTAACCTTTTGAGTTTCGTGCACCAGGACCCCCAGATCCCTTTGTACTTCAGTACTTTCCAGTTTCTTGCCATTAAGATAATAACTTGCTCTACGATTTTTCCTGCCAAAGTGCATAACCTCACACTTTCCAGTATTGTATTCCATCTGCCGAATTTCTGCCCACTTACTTAGCCTGTCTATGTCCCCTTGCAGGTTTTTTATGTCCTCCTCACTCACTACTTTCCCTCCCGATGGCCCCCCTTCCGCCACAGCCTCACCGGAGTTTGGGATCCGCTCGTGTAGTACCCCTGTTTCTCGCAAGCCCTGCCTCCCGAGGCTCAGGGAGGAGAAAGCAAGTATTTGTACAGGGGTTTACCCTCACCCGCGATCTTTGTCCCCTCCAGTCTCGACTGTTCCGGCGCTCTCCCGACCGGCTTCAAACCTTCCACCCTCCGTAACCATCAACTCATCTAAAACTCGGCTGCACCCCCGTGTCCTAACTCGCACCGAGTCCCGTTCACCCATCACCCCTGTGCTCGCTGGCTCCCAGTCCGGCAACACCTCGATTTTAAAATTCTCCCATCCTCGTGTTCAAATCCCTCCGTGGCCTCCTCACCCACCTCTCCCTATCTCTGTAACCTCCTCCAGCCCCACAACGCTCCAAGATCTCTGCGCTCCTCCAATTCTGGCCTCTCGCGCATCCCCCCCGAGTTCCATCGCTCCACAATTGGCGGCCGTGCCTTCAGCCGCCTGGGCCCCAAGCTCTGGAAATCCCTCCCTAAACCTCTCCGCCTCTCTCTCTCCTCCTTTAAGACGCTCCTTAAAACCGAACTCTTTGACCCAAGCTTTTGGTCACCTGTCCTAATGTCTCCTTATGTGGCTCGGGATCAAACTTTTGTCCGATTTAGGTCCTGTGAAGCGCCTTGGGACGCTTTACTTCGTTAAAGGGACTAGATAAAAGCAATGGGCTAGAGGGGGCTGAATGGCCTCCTCCTGTTCCTAATGTAACAGGCTCGAGGGGGCTGAATGGCCTCCTCCTGTTCCTAATGTAACAGGCTCGAGGGGGCTGAATGGCCTCCTCCTCTTCCTAATGTAACAGGCTCGCGGGGCTGAACGGCCTCCTCCTGTTCCTAATGTAACAAGCTCGAGGGGCTGAACGGCCTCCTCCTGTTCCTAATGTAACAGGCTCGAGGGGCTGAACGGCCTCCTCCTGTTCCTAATGTAACAGGCTCGAGGGGGCTGAACGGCCTCCTCCTGTGCCTAATGTAACAGACTCGAGGGGGCTGAACGGCCTCCTCCTGTTCCTAATGTAACAGGCTCGCGGGGCTGAACGGCCTCCTCCTGTTCCTAATGTAACAAGCTCGAGGGGCTGAACGGCCTCCTCCTGTTCCTAATGTAACAGGCTCGAGGGGCTGAACGGCCTCCTCCTGTTCCTAATGTAACAGGCTCGAGGGGCTGAACGGCCTCCTCCTGTTCCTAATGTAACAGGCTCGAGGGGGCTGAACGGCCTCCTCCTGTTCCTAATGTAACAGGCTCGCGGGGCTGAACGGCCTCCTCCTGTTCCTAATGTAACAGACTCGAGGGGGCTGAACGGCCTCCTCCTGTTCCTAATGTAACAGGCTCGCGGGGCTGAACGGCCTCCTCCTGTTCCTAATGTAACAAGCTCGAGGGGCTGAACGGCCTCCTCCTGTTCCTAATGTAACAGGCTCGAGGGGCTGAACGGCCTCCTCCTGTGCCTAATGTAACAGGCTCGAGGGGCTGAACGGCCTCCTCCTGTTCCTAATGTAACAGGCTCGAGGGGCTGAACGGCCTCCTCCTGTTCCTAATGTAACAGGCTCGAGGGGGCTGAACGGCCTCCTCCTGTGCCTAATGTAACAGACTCGAGGGGGCTGAATGGCCTCCTCCTGTTCCTAATGTAACAGGCTCGAGGGGCTGAATGGCCTCCTCCTGTTCCTAATGTAACAGGCTCGAGGGGGCTGAATGGCCTCCTCCTGTTCCTAATGTAACAGGCTCGAGGGGCTGAACGGCCTCCTCCTGTTCCTAATGTAACAAGCTCGAGGGGGCTGAACGGCCTCCTCCTGTTCCTAATGTAACAGGCTCGAGGGAGCTGAATGGCCTCCTCCTGTTCCTAATGTAACAAGCTCGAGGGGGCTGAACGGCCTCCTCCTGTTCCTAATGTAACAGGCTCGAGGGGGCTGAACGGCCTCCTTCTGTTACTAATGTAACAGGCTCGAGGGGGCTGAACGGCCTCCTCCTGTTCCTAATGTAACAGGCTGGGAGTGCTTGATGGGGACAGTGTA
The DNA here is from genome assembly GCF_052327205.1 of Somniosus microcephalus. Lineage (NCBI taxonomy): Eukaryota > Metazoa > Chordata > Chondrichthyes > Squaliformes > Somniosidae > Somniosus > Somniosus microcephalus. The sequence continues at coordinate 34,767,120 of NW_028225185.1, forward strand.
GATGGAGCTTTACTCTGTATCTAACCCGTGCTGTACCTGCCCTGGGAGTGTTTGATGGGGACAGTGTAGAGGGAGCTTTACTCTGTACCTAACCCGTGCTGTACCTGCCCTGGGAGTGTTTGATGGGGACAGTGTAGAGGGAGCTTTACTCTGTATCTAACCTGTGCTGTACCTGCCCTGGGAGTGTTTGATGGGACAGTGTAGAGGGAGCTTTACTCTGTATCTAACCCGTGCTGTACCTGCCCTGGGAGTGTTTGATGGGGACAGTGTAGAGGGAGCTTTACTCTGTACCTAACCCGTGCTGTACCTGCCCTGGGAGTGTTTGATGGGGACAGTGTAGAGGGAGCTTTACTCTGTATCTAACCCGTGCTGTGCCTGCCCTGGGAGTGTTTGATGGGACAGTGTAGAGGGAGCTTTACTCTGTATCTAACCCATGCTGTACCTGCCTTGGGAGTGTTTGATGGGACAGTGTAGAGGGAGCTTTACTCTGTATCTAACCCATGCTGTACCTGCCCTGGGGGTGTTTGATGGGACAGTGTAGAGGGAGCTTTACTCTGTATCTAACCCATGCTGTACCTGCCCTGGGGGTGTTTGATGGGACAGTGTAGAGGGAGCTTTACTCTGTATCTAACCCATGCTGTACCTGCCCTGGGAGTGTTTGATGGGGACAGTGTAGAGGGAGCTTTACTCTGTATCTAATCCGTGTTGTACCTGCCCTATGAGTGTCTGATGGGACAGTGGAGAGGGAGCTTTACTCTGTATCTAACCCGTGCTGTACCTGCCCTGGGAGTGTTTGATGGGACAGTGTAGAGGGAGCTTTACTCTGCATCTAACCCCGTGCTGTACCTGCCCTGGGAGTGTTTCATGGGACAGTGTAGAGGGAGCTTTACTCTGTATCTAACCCGTGCTGTACCTGACCTGGGGGTGTTTGATGGGGACAGTGTAGAGGGAGCTTTACTCTGTATCTAACCCATGCTGTACCTGCCCTGGGAGTGTTTGATGGGGACAGTGTAGAGGGAGCTTTACTCTGTATCTAACCTGTGCTGTACCTGCCCTGGGACTGTTTGATGGGGACAGTGTAGAGGCTAAGCAATTGATGAGTTACTTACGATTGATGCACACTGCAGTTATAGAAGACAAAATATGTCACGGCGAACAGCTTGTTTGTCTCCTTCGACTTTAAGTGCAGCTTGATGACCAGCTTGTCCCCTAGGAGAGAACATCATTGATAAATGGTCGTGTATGTATTGAAAGAGTTGGATCGTTTGGCAGTGTTAGTTGTGACAAGCCAAGAGTGGCGACAGCGCCACCTCTGGTGCCAGTCCGAATATCAGCCCATTGATGTCAATGGACGAAGGGTGAGATCACGACCGAAACAAGCCTTTTGAGGAGCTCCCGTGGCATTGCTCCCAGATAAAGCAAAGTCCCGTCGGTGTGCTTTACCGCACCTTCTGTGGCACTGCTCCCACGATAGTCAGGATGAAGTTCTCATCTCATTGACCAGCTCGGGACGTCCCGCAGCCCTTCACAGCCAATGAAGTACATTTTGAAGTGTAGTCACTATTGCAATGTGGGAAACGGGCAGCCAATTTGCACACAGCAGGATCCCACAAACAGCAAATGTGATAATGTCCAGATGATGTTGGCTGAGGGACACTGGGGAGAACTCCCCCCTGCTCTTCTTCCAATAGAGGCCCGGGGGATCTTTTATGGCCCACCCAAGAGGGCAGAGGGGGCCTTGGGTTTAACGTTTCATCAGTACTGCCGCTCCGACAGTGCGGTGCTCCTTCAGTACTGCCCCTCTGACACTGCGGCGCTCCCTCAGTACTGCCCCTCCGACAGTGCGGCACTCCCTCAGTACCGCCCCTCCGACAGTGCGGCGCTCCCTCAGTACCGCCCCTCCGACAGTGCGGCGCTCCCTCAGTACCGCCCCTCCGCCAGTGCGGCGCTCCCTCAGTACCCGCCCCTCCGACAGTGCGGCGCTCCCTCAGTACCGCCCCTCCGCCAGTGCGGCGCTCCCTCAGTACCGCCCCTCCGCCAGTGCGGCGCTCCCTCAGTACCGCCTCTCCGACAGTGCGGCGCTCCCTCAGTACCGCCCCTCCGACAGTGCGGCGCTCCCTCAGTACCGCCCCTCCGACAGTGCGGCGCTCCCTCAGTACCGCCCCTCCGACAGTGCGGCGCTCCCTCAGTACCGCCCCTCCGACAGTGCGGCGCTCCCTCAGTACCGCCCCTCCGACAGTGCGGCGCTCCCTCAGTACCGCCCCTCCGCCAGTGCGGCGCTCCCTCAGTACCGCCCCTCCGACAGTGCGGCGCTCCCTCAGTACCGCCCCTCCGCCAGTGCGGCGCTCCCTCAGTACCGCCCCTCCGACAGTGCGGCGCTCCCTCAGTACCGCCCCTCCGACAGTGCGGCGCTCCCTCAGTACCGCCCCTCCGACAGTGCGGCGCTCCCTCAGTACCGCCCCTCCGACAGTGCGGCGCTCCCTCAGTACCGCCCCTCCGACAGTGCGGCGCTCCCTCAGTACCGCCCCTCCGACAGTGCGGCGCTCCCTCAGTACCGCCCCTCCGACAGTGCGGCACTCCCTCAGTACCGCCCCTCCGACAGTGTGGCGCTCCCTCAGTACTGGCACCGGGGGAGTGTCGGGCCTGGATTGCGGGGCTCGAGTCTCTGGGTGGGGCCTCAAGCCCACGACCCACAAACAACTCTGGCTAAAGCTTAAACCATCTGAGATCTACAATCCCATAAATCTGGCGCTAAGGAGACTCTATAAGGAGGACTCACTCTTACCGTAGCCGTTGGTTATCAGCGGGATCTCCTTCAGAGATGGAGAAACACAGCGTATTTCTCCCGCCTCAATGATCCCTTCACTCTCCGAGATATCCTCAAAAGAACAGGTCACGCCGCCCGAAAGATCCGGAACATTCCTGGCACGCAGTATCAACTAGAAGAGAAATTATATATCATTTTTTCCGTAAAACCCTTACGCACGTCTCTGATATACCCCACACCCCTCACTGTAACACTCTGATACACCCCACACCCCTCACTGTAACACTCTGATATACCCCACACCCCTCACTGTAACACACGGATATACCCCACACCCCTCACTGTAACACTGATATACCCCACACCCCTCACTGTAACACTGATATACCCCACACCCCTCACTGTAACACACGGATATACCCCTCACTGTAACACTGATATACCACACACCCCTCACTGTAACACTCTGATATACCCCACACCCCACACTGTAACACTCTGATATACCCCACACCCCACACTGTAACACTCTGATATACCCCACACCCCGCACTGTAAAACACTGATATACCCCACACCCCTCACTGTAACACACGGATATATCCCACACCCCTCACTGTAACACACTGATATACCCCACACCCCTCACTGTAACACACGGATATATCCCACACCCCTCACTATAACACTCTGATATACCCCACACCCCTCACTGTAACACTCTGATATACCCCACACCCCTCACTGTAACACACGGATATATCCCACACCCCTCACTATAACACTCTGATATACCCCACACCCCTCACTGTAACACACTGATATACCCCACACCCCTCACTGTAACACACGGATATATCCCACACCCCTCACTATAACACTCTGATATACCCCACACCCCTCACTGTAACACTCTGATATACCCCACACCCCTCACTGTAACACTCTGATATACCCCACACCCCTCACTGTAACACACGGATATACCCCACACCCCTCACTGTAACACTCTGATATACCCCACACCCCTCACTGTAACACTCTGATATACCCCACACCCCTCACTGTAACACTGATATACCCCACACCCCTCACTGTAACACTCTGATATACCCCACACCCCTCACTGTAACACACTGATATACCCCACACCCCTCACTGTAACACACGGATATATCCCACACCCCTCACTGTAACACTCTGATATACCCCACACCCCTCACTGTAACACTCTGATATACCCCACACCCCTCACTGTAACACACTGATATACCCCACACCCCTCACTGTAACACTCTGATATACCCCACACCCCTCACTGTAACACTCTGATATACCCCACACCCCTCACTGTAACACTCTGATATACCCCACACCCCTCACTGTAACACACTGATATACCCCACACCCCTCACTGTAACACTCTGATATACCCCACACCCCTCACTGTAACACACTGATATACCCCACACCCCTCACTGTAACACTCTGATGTACCCTACCCCTCACTGTAACACTCTGATATACCCCACACCCCTCACTGTAACACTCTGATATACCCCACACCCCTCACTGTAACACTCTGATATACCCCACACCCCTCACTGTAACACTCTGATATACCCCACACCCCTCACTGTAACACTCTGATATATCCCACACCCCTCACTGTAACACACGGATGTACCCCACACCCCTCACTGTAACACATGGATATACCCCACACCCCTCACTGTAACACACTGATATACCCCACACCCCTCACTGTAACACACGGATATATCCCACACCCCTCACTGTAACACACGGATATATCCCACACCCCTCACTGTAACACACTGATATACCCCACACCCCTCACTGTAACACACTGATATATCCCACACCCCTCACTGTAACACACTGATATACCCCACACCCCTCACTGTAACACTCTGATATACCCCACACCCCTCACTGTAACACTCTGATATACCCCACACCCCTCACTGTAACACTCTGATATACCCCACACCCCTCACTGTAACACACTGATATACCCCACACCCCCCACTGTAACACTCTGATATACCCCACACCCCTCACTGTAACACACTGATATACCCCACACCCCTCACTGTAACACTGATATACCCCACACCCCTCACTGTAACACTCTGATATACCCCACACCCCCCACTGTAACACTCTGATATACCCCACACCCCTCACTGTAACACACTGATATACCCCACACCCCTCACTGTAACACTGATATACCCCACACCCCTCACTGTAACACTCTGATATACCCCACACCCCTCACTGTAACACTGATATACCACACACCCCTCACTGTAACACTCTGATATACCACACACCCCTCACTGTAACACTGATATACCACACACCCCTCACTGTAACACTCTGATATACCCCACACCCCTCACTGTAACACTGATATACCCCACACCCCTCACTGTAACACACTGATATACCCCACACCCCTCACTGTAACACTGATATACCACACACCCCTCACTGTAACACTCTGATATACCCCACACCCCTCACTGTAACACTGATATACCCCACACCCCTCACTGTAACACACTGATATACCCCACACCCCTCACTGTAACACTGATATACCACACAGCCCTCACTATAACACTCTGATATACCCCACACCCCTCACTGTAACACTCTGATATACCCCACACCCCTCACTGTAACACTCTGATATACCCCACACCCCTCACTGTAACACTCTGATATACCCCACACCCCTCACTGTAACACTCTGATATACCCCACACCCCTCACTGTAACACTCTGATATACCCCACACCCCACACTGTAACACTCTGATATACCCCACACCCCTCACTGTAACACTGATATACCCCCCACCCCTCACTGTAACACACTGATATACCCCACACCCCTCACTGTAACACACTGATATACCCCACACCCCTCACTGTAACACTCTGATATACCCCACACCCCTCACTGTAACACTCTGATATACCCCACACCCCTCACTGTAACACTCTGATATATCCCACACCCCTCACTGTAACACACGGATGTACCCCACACCCCTCACTGTAACACATGGATATACCCCACACCCCTCACTGTAACACACTGATATACCCCACACCCCTCACTGTAACACTCTGATATACCCCACACCTCTCACTGTAACACGCTGATATACCCCACACCCCTCACTGTAACACTCTGATATACCCCACACCCCTCACTGTAACACTCCGATATACCCCACACCCCTCACTGTAACACTCTGATATACCCCACACCCCTCACTGTAACACACGGATATATCCCACACCCCTCACTGTAACACACTGATATACCCCACACCCCTCACTGTAACACACTGATATATCCCACACCCCTCACTGTAACACACTGATATACCCCACACCCCTCACTGTAACACTCTGATATACCCCACACCCCTCACTGTAACACTCTGATATACCCCACACCCCTCACTGTAACACTCTGATATACCCCACACCCCTCACTGTAACACACTGATATACCCCACACCCCCCACTGTAACACTCTGATATACCCCACACCCCTCACTGTAACACACTGATATACCCCACACCCCTCACTGTAACACTGATATACCCCACACCCCTCACTGTAACACTCTGATATACCCCACACCCCCCACTGTAACACTCTGATATACCCCACACCCCTCACTGTAACACTCTGATGTACCCCACACCCCTCACTGTAACACTGATATACCCCACACCACTCACTGTAACACTCTGATATACCCCACACCCCTCACTGTAACACTCTGATATACCCCACACCCCTCACTGTAACACTCTGATATACCCCACACCCCTCACTGTAACACTCTGATATACCCCACACCCCTCACTGTAACACTCTGATATACCCCACACCCCTCACTGTAACACTCTGATATACCCCACACCCCTCACTGTAACACTCTGATATATCCCACACCCCTCACTGTAACACACGGATGTACCCCACACCCCTCACTGTAACACATGGATATACCCCACACCCCTCACTGTAACACACTGATATACCCCACACCCCTCACTGTAACACACGGATATATCCCACACCCCTCACTGTAACACACGGATATATCCCACACCCCTCACTGTAACACACTGATATACCCCACACCCCTCACTGTAACACACTGATATATCCCACACCCCTCACTGTAACACACTGATATACCCCACACCCCTCACTGTAACACTCTGATATACCCCACACCCCTCACTGTAACACTCTGATATACCCCACACCCCTCACTGTAACACTCTGATATACCCCACACCCCTCACTGTAACACACTGATATACCCCACACCCCCCACTGTAACACTCTGATATACCCCACACCCCTCACTGTAACACACTGATATACCCCTCACTGTAACACTGATATACCCCACACCCCTCACTGTAACACACTCATATACCCCACACCCCTCACTGTAACACTCTGATATACCCCACACCCCCCACTGTAACACTCTGATATACCCCACACCCCTCACTGTAACACACTGATATACCCCACACCCCTCACTGTAACACTGATATACCCCACACCCCTCACTGTAACACTCTGATATACCCCACACCCCTCACTGTAACACTGATATACCACACACCCCTCACTGTAACACTCTGATATACCACACACCCCTCACTGTAACACTGATATACCACACACCCCTCACTGTAACACTCTGATATACCCCACACCCCTCACTGTAACACTGATATACCCCACACCCCTCACTGTAACACACTGATATACCCCACACCCCTCACTGTAACACTGATATACCACACACCCCTCACTGTAACACTCTGATATACCCCACACCCCTCACTGTAACACTGATATACCCCACACCCCTCACTGTAACACACTGATATACCCCACACCCCTCACTGTAACACTGATATACCACACAGCCCTCACTATAACACTCTGATATACCCCACACCCCTCACTGTAACACTCTGATATACCCCACACCCCACACTGTAACACTCTGATATACCCCACACCCCTCACTGTAACACTCTGATATACCCCACACCCCTCACTGTAACACTCTGATATACCCCACACCCCTCACTGTAACACTCTGATATACCCCACACCCCACACTGTAACACTCTGATATACCCCACACCCCTCACTGTAACACTGATATACCCCCCACCCCTCACTGTAACACACTGATATACCCCACACCCCTCACTGTAACACACTGATATACCCCACACCCCCCACTGTAACACACTGATATTCCCCACACCCCTCACTGTAACACACTGATATACCCCACACCCCTCACTGTAACACTCTGATATACCCCACACCCCTCACTGTAACACTCTGATATACCCCACACCCCTCACTGTAACACTCTGATATACCCCACACCCCTCACTGTAACACTCTGATATACCCCACACCCCACACTGTAACACTCTGATATACCCCACACCGCTCACTGTAACACTCTGATATACCCCACACCCCTCACTGTAACACTCTGATATACCCCACACCCCTCACTGTAACACTCTGATATACCCCACACCCCTCACTGTAACACTCTGATATACCCCACACCCCTCACTGTAACACTCTGATATACCCCACACCCCACACTGTAACACTCTGATATACCCCACACCCCTCACTGTAACACACGATATACCCCACACCCCTCACTGTAACACTCTGATATACCCCACACCCCTCACTGTAACACACGATATACCCCACACCCCTCACTGTAACACACTGATATACCCCACACCGCTCACTGTAACACTCTGATATACCCCACACCCCTCACTGTAACACTCTGATATACTCCACACCCCTCACTGTAACACTCTGATATACCCCACACCCCTCACTGTAACACTCTGATATACCCCACACCCCTCACTGTAACACTCTGATATACCCCACACCCCTCACTGTAACACACTGATATACCCCACACCCCTCACTGTAACACTGATATACCCCACACCCCTCACTGTAACACTCTGATATACCACACACTCCTCACTGTAACACTCTGATATACCCCACACTCCTCACTGTAACACACTGATATACCCCACACCCCTCACTGTAACACTCTGATATACCCCACACCCCTCACTGTAACATTCTGATATACCCCACACCCCTCACTGTAACACTCTGATATACCCCACACCCCTCACTGTAACACACTGATATACCCCACACCCCTCACTGTAACACTCTGATATACCCCACACCCCTCACTGTAACACTCTGATATACCCCACACCCCTCACTGTAACACACTGATATACCCCACACCCCTCACTGTAACACTCTGATATACCCCACACCCCTCACTGTAACACTCTGATATACCCCACACCCCTCACTGATATACCCCACACCTCTCACTGTAACACTCTGATATACCCCACACCCCTCACTGTAACACTCTGATATACCCCACACCCCTCACTGTAACACTGATATACCCCACACCCCTCACTGTAACACTCTGATATACCCCACACCCCTCACTGTAACACTCTGATATACCCCACACCCCTCACTGTAACACACTGATATACCCCACACCCCTCACTGTAACACTCTGATATACCCCACACCCCTCACTGTAACACTCTGATATACCCCACACCCCTCACTGTAACACTCTGATATACCCACACCCCTCACTGTAACACTCCGATATACCCCACACCCCTCACTGTAACACTCTGATATACCCCACACCCCTCACTGTAACACACTGATATACCCCACACCCCTCACTGTAACACACTGATATACCCCACACCCCTCACTGTAACACTCTGATATACCCCACACCCCTCACTGTAACACTCCGATATACCCCACACCCCTCACTGTAACACTCTGATATACCCCACACCCCTCACTGTAACACACTGATATACCCCACACCCCTCACTGTAACACTCTGATATACCCCACACCCCTCACTGTAACACTCTGATATACCCCACACCCCTCACTGTAACACTCCGATATACCCCACACCCCTCACTGTAACACTCTGATATACCCCACACCCCTCACTGTAACACACTGATATACCCCACACCCCTCACTGTAACACTCTGATATACCCCACACCCCTCACTGTAACACACTGATATACCCCACACCCCTCACTGTAACACACTGATATACCCCACACCCCTCACTGTAACACTCTGATATACCCCACACCCCTCACTGTAACACTCTGATATACCCCACACCCCTCACTGTAACACACTGATATACCCCACACCCCCCACTGTAACACACTGATATTCCCCACACCCCTCACTGTAACACACTGATATACCCCACACCCCTCACTGTAACACATGGATATACCCCACACACCTCACTGTAACACTCTGATATACCCCACACCCCTCACTGTAACACTCTGATATACCCCACACCCCTCACTGTAACACTCTGATATACCCCACACACCTCACTGTAACACTCTGATATACCCCACACCTCTCACTGTAACACTCTGATATACCCCACACCTCTCACTGTAACACTCTGATATACCCCACACCCCTCACTGTAACACTCTGATATACCCCACACCCCTCACTGTAACACACTGATATACCCCACACCCTCACTGTAACACTCTGATATACCCCACACCCCTCACTGTAACACACTGATATACCCCACACCCCTCACTGTAACACTCTGATATACCCCACACCTCTCACTGTAACACTGATATACCCGACACCCCTCACTGTAACACTGATATACCCCACACCCCTCACTGTAACACTCTGATATACCCCACACACCTCACTGTAACACACTGATATACCCCACACCCCTCACTGTAACACACTGATATACCCCACACCCCTCACTGTAACACTCTGATATACCCCACACCTCTCACTGTAACACTCTGATATACCCCACACCCCTCACTGTAACACTCTGATATACCCCACACCCCTCACTGTAACACACTGATATACCCCACACCCTCACTGTAACACTCTGATATACCCCACACCCCTCACTGTAACACACTGATATACCCCACACCCCTCACTGTAACACTCTGATATACCCCACACCTCTCACTGTAACACTGATATACCCGACACCCCTCACTGTAACACTGATATACCCCACACCCCTCACTGTAACACTCTGATATACCCCACACACCTCACTGTAACACACTGATATACCCCACACCCCTCACTGTAACACACTGATATACCCCACACCCCTCACTGTAACACTCTGATATACGCCACACCCCTCACTGTAACACACGGATATACCCCACACCCCTCACTGTAACACTCTGATATACCCCACACCCCTCACTGTAACACACTGATATACCCCACACCCCTCACTGTAACACTCTGATATACGCCACACCCCTCACTGTAACACACGGATATACCCCACACCCCTCACTGTAACACTCTGATATACCCCACACCCCTCACTGTAACACACTGATATACCCCACACCCCTCACTGTAACACTCTGATATACGCCACACCCCTCACTGTAACACACGGATATACCCCACACCCCTCACTGTAACACTCTGATATACCCCACACCCCTCACTGTAACACACGGATATACCCCACACCCCTCACTGTAACACTCTGATATACGCCACACCCCTCACTGTAACACACGGATATACCCCACACCCCTCACTGTAACAATCTGATATACCCCACACCGCTCACTGTAACACTGATATACCCCACACCCCTCACTGCAACACTCTGATATACCCCACACACCTCACTGTAACACACTGATATACCCCACACCCCTCACTGTAACACTCTGATATACCCCACACACCTCACTGTAACACACGGATATACCCCACACCCCTCACTGTAACAATCTGATATACCCCACACCGCTCACTGTAACACTGATATACCCCACACCCCTCACTGTAACACTCTGATATACCCCACACACCTCACTGTAACACACTGATATACCCCACACCCCTCACTGTAACACTCTGATATACCCCACACCCCTCACTGTAACACTCCGATATACCCCACACCCCTCACTGTAACACTCTGATATACCTCACACCCTTCAATGTAACACTCTGATATACCCCACACCCCTCACTGTAACACTCTGATATACCCCACACCCCTCACTGTAACACTCTGATATACCCCACACCGCTCACTGTAACACTCTGATATACCCCACACCCCTCACTGTAACACACTGATATACCCCACACCCCTCACTGTAACACTCTGATATACCCCACACCCCTCACTGTAACACACTGATATACCCCACACCCCTCACTGTAACACTCTGATATACCTCACACCCCTCACTGTAACACTCTGATATACCCCACACCCCTCACTGTAACACTCTGATATACCCCACACCCCTCACTGTAACACACTGATATACCCCACACCCCTCACTGTAACACTCTGATATACCCCACACCCCTCACTGTAACACTCTGATATACCCCACACCCCTCACTGTAACACTGATATACCCCACACCCCTCACTGTAACACTCTGATATACCCCACACCCCTCACTGTAACACTCTGATATACCCCACACCCCTCACTGTAACACTCTGATATACCCCACACCCCTCACTGTAACACACTGATATACCCCACACCCCTCACTGTAACACTCTGATATACCCCACACCCCTCACTGTAACACTCTGATATACCCACACCCCTCACTGTAACACTCTGATATACCCCACACCCCTCACTGTAACACTGATATACCCCACACCCCTCACTGTAACACTCTGATATACCCCACACCCCTCACTGTAACACACTGATATACCCCACACCCCTCACTGTAACACTCTGATATACCCCACACCCCTCACTGTAACACTCTGATATACCCCACACCCCTCACTGTAACACTCTGATATACCCCACACCCCTCACTGTAACACTCTGATATACCCCACACCCCTCACTGTAACACTCTGATATACTCCACACCTCTCACTGTAACACTCTGATATACCCCACACCCCTCACTGTAACACTCTGATATACCCCACACCACTCACTGTAACACTCTGATATACCCCACACCCCTCACTGTAACACTCTGATATACCCCACACCCCTCACTGTAACACTCTGATATACCCCACACCCCTCACTGTAACACTCTGATATACCCCACACCCCTCACTGTAACACTCTGATATACCCCACACCCCTCACTGTAACACTCTGATATACCCCACACCCCTCACTGTAACACTCTGATATACCCCACACCCCTCACTGTAACACTGATATACCCCACACCCCTCACTGTAACACTCTGATATACCCCCCCACCCCTCACTGTAACACACTGATATACCCCACACCCCTCACTGTAACACTGATATACCCCACACCCCTCACTGTAACACTCTGATATACCCCACACCCCTCACTGTAACACTCTGATATACCCCACACCCCTCACTGTAACACACTGATATACCCCACACCCCTCACTGTAACACTCTGATATACCCCACACCCCTCACTGTAACACTCTGATATACCCCACACCCCTCACTGTAACACTCTGATATACCCCACACCCCTCACTGTAACACTCTGATATACCCCACACCCCTCACTGTAACACTCTGATATACCCCACACCCCTCACTGTAACACTGATATACCCCACACCCCTCACTGTAACACTCTGATATACCCCCCCACCCCTCACTGTAACACACTGATATACCCCACACCCCTCACTGTAACACTGATATACCCCACACCCCTCACTGTAACACTCTGATATACCCCACACCCCTCACTGTAACACTCTGATATACCCCACACCCCTCACTGTAACACACTGATATACCCCACACCCCTCACTGTAACACTCTGATATACCCCACACCCCTCACTGTAACACTCTGATATACCCCACACCCCTCACTGTAACACTCTGATATACCCCACACCCCTCACTGTAACACTCTGATATACCTCACACCCCTCACTGTAACACTCTGATATACCCCACACCCCTCACTGTAACACTCTGATATACCCCACACCCCTCACTGTAACACTCTGATATACCCCACACCCCTCACTGTAACACTCTGATATACCCCACACCCCTCACTGTAACACTCTGATATACCGCACACCCCTCACTGTAACACTCTGATATACCCAACACCCCTCACTGTAACACGCTGATATACCCCACACCCCTCACTGTAACACACTGATATACCCCACACCCCTCACTGTAACACTCTGATATACCCCACACCCCTCACTGTAACACTCTGATATACCTCACACCCTTCAATGTAAGCTGATGAGCTCCTGTTTTCAATGCTGCAGGATTACACTGCCCAGTGAATGTACCAGAAGAGCAACCCGGGGCGGGCTGCATCTGTCAGGGGGCGAGGTCCCCCATTTCCCCCCTACTGTCTGAAGGCACTGGGGTACAGTCCCATATATGTAAGGTGGTCAAGCATTTGTACCTACCCAAGTGGCCATTCTTCATGTCCCCATGGTGGAATATACCGGCAACACTGAATGACTAGGGTCAACTGTGATGCCCCCATGGTCGAATATACTGTCAACACTCAGCGGCTCGGATTAACTGTGATGCCCCCATGGTCGAATATACTGCCAACACTCAGTGACTCAGATCAACTGTGATGCCCCCATGGTCGAATATACCGCCAATACTCAGCGACTAGGATCAACTGTGATGCCTCCATGATCGAATATACTGCCAACACTGAGCGACTAGGGTCAACTGTGATGCCCCCATGGTCGAATATACCCCCAACACTGAGCAACTAGGGTCAACTGTGAAGCCCCCATGGTTGAATATACCACCAACACTCAGCGACTAGGGTCAACTGTGATGCCCCCATGGTCGAATATACTGCAAATACTCAGCGACTAGGGTCACCTGTGATGCCCACATGGTCGAATATACCACCAATACTCAGTGACAAGGATCAACTGTGATGCCTCCATGGTCGAATATACCCCCCACAACACTGAGCGACTAGGGTCAACTGTGATGCCCCCATGGTTGAATATACTGCAAATACTCAGCGACTAGGGTCACCTGTGATGCCCACATGGTCGAATATACCACCAATACTAAGTGGCTGGGATCAACTGTGATTCCCCTATGATCGAATATACCCCCAATACTCAGCGACTAGGGTCAACTGTGAAGCCCCCATGGTCGAATATACACCCAACACTGAGCGACTAGGGTCAACTGTGATGCCCCCATGGTCGAATATACTGCCAACACTCAGTGACTCAGATCAACTGTGATGCCCCCATGGTCGAATATACCACCAATACTCAGTGGCTGGGATCAACTGTGATTCCCCTATGATCGAATATACCCCCAATACTCAGCGACTAGAGGCAACTGTGAAGCCCCCATGGTTGAATATACCACCAACACTCAGTGATTCGGATCAACTGTGATGCCCCCATGGTCGAATATACTGCCAACACTCAGTGACTTGGATCAACTGTGATGCCCCCATGGTCGAATATACCACTAACACCCAGCGACTAGGATCAACTGTGAAGCCCCCATGGTTGAATATACTGTCAACTCTCAGCGATTCGGATTAACTGTGATGCCCACATGGTCGAATATACCACCAATACTCAGTGACTGGGATCAACTGTGATGCCCCCATGGTCGAATATACTGCCAACACTCAGTGACTTGGATCAACTGTGAAGCCCCCATGGTCGAATATACTTTCAACACTCAGTGACTAGGAACAACTGTAAAGCCCCCATGGTCGAATATACCGCCAATACTCAGCCACTAGGATCAACTGTGACACTCTACCCACCACCACCACACCCCGTGGTACCGCATCGCGAGGACTCGTCTCGCCAGGAGCTCTCGCTGTTGTAACGGTGGGGGGGCGGGGGTGCACAGGGAAATCGACCAGAACACCGGCGGGGAGAGACACGGATACTGACCGGCACGTCGGGCATCATCACCGAGAGGTTGTTTGGACGGACGCTCAGCTGGACGCAGCGGCTGGACTCGGAGGCAAAGCGTTGCGGCTCGCTGGCTCGGTCACATTCGTTCCGCTGGCTGCACCTACACCGGGGGAGGCGGAGAAACAAACAGCAGCTCAGACCAATTCAACTCAATTCAATACAATACACAGGGCCAGAGTCACCAGAACCAGCATTTGTGGGTTATCAGGCAGACAGAGACAGAGAGGCAGACAGACACAGAGAGGCAGACAGAGACAGAGAGGAAGACACAGAGAGGCAGACAGAGAGAGGCAGACACAGAGAGGCAGACAGAGACAGAGAGGAAGACACAGAGAGGCAGACACAGAGAGGCAGACACAGAGAGGCAGGCAGACACAGAGAGGCAGACAGAGACAGAGAGGCAGACAGACAGAGAGGCAGACAGAGACAGAGAGGCAGACAGAGGCAGAGAGGCAGACAGAGAGGCAGATACAGAGAGGCAGACAGAGGCAGAGAGGCAGGCAGACACAGAGAGGCAGACAGACACAGAGAGGCAGGCAGACACAGAGAGAAAGACAGACACAGAGAAAGACAGACACAGAGAAAGACAGACACAGAGAGGCAGGCAGACACAGAGAGGCAGGCAGACACAGAGAGGCAGACAGACACAGAGAGGCAGGCAGACACAGAGAGGCAGGCAGACACAGAGAGGCAGACAGACACAGAGACAGACAGACACAGAGAGGCAGACAGAGAGAAAGACAGACACAGAGACAGACAGACACAGAGAGGCAGACACAGAGAGGCAGACACAGATACAGACAGACAACGAGACACAGACACAGAGAGACAGACACAGACAGGCAGACACAGAGAGAGCGAGAGGCAGACACAGAGAGGCAGACACAGAGCGTCTCTCTGTGTCTGCCTCTCGCTCTCTCTGCGTCTGTCTGCCTCTCTGTGTCTGTCGGTCTCTGTGTCTGTGTCTGCCTCTCCGTGTCTGCCTGCCTCTCCGTGTCTGCCTGCCTCTCTCTGTCTGTCGGTCTCTGTGTCTGTGTCTGCCTCTCCGTGTCTGCCTGCCTCTCTCTGTCTGCCTGCCTCTCTCTGTCTGCCTGCCTCTCCGTGTCTGCCTGCCTCTCTCTGTCTGCCTGCCTCTCTGTGATTCCCAGAGACGAGAGGGGTAAACAGATTGGCAGCCAGGGGGTTAAAAGACCCCCCTGTGGACGGCCAGGCTCGTTCCGCCACATTCTCCACACCGAGAGCTGGATTAAGCAGTCACTCGCAGGCTGGCGGCTGGCTGGGAGCTCCCAGGAGCCATACATCAGCCTCTGCACGCTTGTCAGAAGCCCTGACAACTCAGTATTTACAGCCGTGCGCGAACCTAAAGAGGTAAATATAAGCTCTGCCATTCTCAGCGACTGTGCACGAGATAAACGGTTAATAAATTCCCCCCCGCCAACTGCAAATCCGTCGGTCACAGGGGCTGCAGCCGGAGGGGAGATACATCACCGGTATAAATGACGGCAACTGTCCCCGGTGAATTAACTCATCCAAAAATCTCCAGAGAAGGTTTCGGGGCGGGTGGGGGGGAAGGGGGCAGAGAAGGTACAAGAACCTGTCTTGACTCATCCCTCCGCAACTCCGCATTAACAATAAATTGTTTTTAAGGCAAATTGATTGATCTGTGGAATTAACGGGGGGTCCCGTCACAGGATCAGGATCCACGAGACACACTCGCACACATCCTTGCCTTCGACTCACTTAAAAGCATCGTTACAGGCGATGGACAGGGCAGGAACAGCAGGAGCACGCTCGGCGCCTTGGGGCATGCTCCATCATTCAATTAGGCCGCGGCTGAGCTGCACCTCCGCGCATAGAAACATAGAAGATAGGAGCAGGAGGAGGCCATTCGGCCCCTCGAGCCCGCTCCGCCATTCAATGAGATCATGGCTGATCATCCAAATTCAGTGCCCTGTCCCTGCCTTCTCCCCATATCCCTTGATCCCTTTAGCCTTAAGAAATATATCTAACTCCTTCTTGAATATATTTAATGAATTGGCCTCAACTGCCTTCTGTGGTAGAGAATTCCACAGGTTCACCACTCTCTGGGTGAAGAAATTCCTCCTCTCTGTCCTAAATGGCTTACCCCTTATCCTTAGACTGTGACCCCTGGTTCTGGACTCCCCCGCCATCGGGAACATCCTTCCTGCATCTAGTCTGTCCAGTCCTGTTAGAATTTTATAAGTCTCAATGAGATCCCCTCTCATTCTTCTAAACTCCAGCGAGTATAAGCCCAATCGACCCAATCTCTCCTCATACGTCATTCCTGCCATCCCAGGTATCAGTCTGGTGAATCTTCGCTGCACTCCCTCCATGGCAAGAACATCCTTCCTCGGATAAGGCGACCAAAACTGCACACACTACTCAAGGTGTGGTCTCACCAAGGCCCTGTACAACTGCAGCAAGACATCCTTGTTCCTCTACTCAAACCCTCTCGCTACGAAGGCCAACATACCATTTGCCTTCTTAACCGCCTGCTGCACCTGCATGCTTACCTTCAGTGACTGGTGCACAAGGACACCCAGGTCTCGTTGCACTTCCCCTTCTCCCAATCTCAAGTCTCGAAAGCTCCGACTGTAACCCTCGGCATCAGCAGCCTTTTTGGGGGGGTGGGGGGGGGGGGTGGTAGAGTTCCAGGTTTCCACTGTCCTTTGTGTGAAGAAGTGCTTCCCGACATCCCCCCCCACCCCCGAACAGCCCATTTCAAATTTTAAGATGGTGACCCTTTCAACTTCCAACCTCGGCAACCATCAGCTCGTCCAAAACTCCGCCCTGAGTCCGGTTCACCCATCAATGGCCTCCCACCTCGCCACTGCGCTCGCTGACCTACATTGGCCCCCGATCCGGCAACCTCGCGATCCAAATCCCTCCACGGCTTCCTCACCCGCCTCTCCCTATCTCCGTAACCTCCTCCAGCCCCTACAACCCACCGCGATCTCTGCGCTCCTCCAATTCTGGCCTCTCGCGCATCCCCCGATTTCCATCACTCCACCATTGGCGACCGCGCCAGGGCCCCCGAGCTCTGGAATTCCCTCCCTAAACCTCTCCGCCTCTCTCTCACCTCCTTTAAGACGCTCCTTAAAACCAACATAGAACCATAGAAAAATAGGAGCAGGAGTCGGCCATTCGGCCCTTCGAGCCTGCTCCGCCATTCAATATCATCATGGCTGATCCTTTATCTCAATACCATATTCCCGCTCTCTCCCCGTACCCCTTGATGCCTTTTGTGTCTAGAAATCTATCGATCTCCTTCTTAAATAGATTCAGTGACTTGGCCTCCACCGCCTTCTGTGGTAGAGAATTCCACAGGTTCACCACCCTCTGAGTGAAGACATTTCTCCTCATCTCAGTCCTAAATGTCCGACCCGGTATCCTGAGACTGTGGCCCCTCGTTCTAGACCCCCCCCAGCCAGGGGAAACATCCTCCCTGCATCCAGTCTGTCTAGCCCGGTCAGAATTTTATACGTTTCAATGAGATCCCCTCTCATTCTTCTAAACTCTAGTGAATACAGGCCTAGTCGACCCAATCTCTCCTCATACGACAGTCCCGCCATCCCAGGAATCAGTCTGGTGAACCTTCGCTGCACTCCCTCTATGGCAAGTATATCCTTTAGAAACATAGAAACATAGAAGATAGGAACAGGAGGAGGCCATTCGGCCCCTCGAGCCTGCTCCGCCATTCAATGCGATCATGGCTGATCATCCAAATTCAGTACCCTGTCCCTGCTTTCTCCCCATATCCCTTGATCCCTTTAGCCTTAAGAAATATATCCAACTCCTTCTTGAATATATTTAATGAATTGGCCTCAACTGCCTTCTGTGGTAGAGAATTCCACAGGTTCACCACTCTCTGGGTGAAGAAATTCCTCCTCATCTCAGTCCTAAATGGCTTACCCCTTATCCTTAGACTGTGGCCCCTGGTTCTGGACTCCCCGACCATCGGGAACATCCTTCCTGCGTCTAGTCTGTCCAGTCCTGTCAGAATTTTATAAGTTTCAATGAGATCCCCTCTCATTCTTCTAAACTCCAGCGAATATAAGCCCAATCGACCCAATCTCTCCTCATACGTCATTCCTGCCATCCCAGGTATCAGTCTGGTGAATCTTCGCTGCACTCCCTCCATGGCAAGAACATCCTTCCTCAGATAAGGCGACCAAAACTGTACACAATACTCAAGGTGTGGTCTCACCAAGGCCCCTGTACAACTGCAGCAAGACATCCTTGTTCCTGTACTCAAACCCTCTTGCTACGAAGGCCAACATACCATTTGCCTTCTTAACCGCTTGCTGCACCTGCATGCTTACCTTCAGCGACTGGTGTACAAGGACACCCAGGTCCCGTTGTACATCAACATTTCCCAATCTATCACCATTTAAACAATACTCGGCCTTTCTGTTTTTGGGCCAAGCTTTTGGTCGCCTGTCCGTAATACCTCATGTGGCTCGGGGTTCAGATTCTGTCCGATTTACTCTCCTGTGAAGCACCTCGATCAGATCACCCCTTAATCTTCTAAACTCGAGGGAACACAAGCCCAGTCTGTGCAACCTGTCCTCGGGATTTAACCCTTTTAGCACCCCCCCCCCCCCCCCCCGGTCTCGTTCTGCTGAATCTGCACTGCACCCCCTCCAAGGCCGAGATATCCTTCCCAGAACTGAACACAGTTAGTCCAGATAGTCTAACCAGTGCTAGATAGAACGCTCTGATAGTCACTGACACTATGGGCTGGATTTCGATACTGGAGGCGTGTAGGAGGCGGGGCTACAACTTTCGGGGTTGTAGTCCCGCCTCCATCGAGTTGTGGCCAACCCACTCGATTTCCCCTTGATTGACCTTGTTAAGCCCCACCCAGCGGGCTCAGCAGGCCAATTAAGGACCACCCGGCAACAGGTGACATCACAGATTGACATTTCATCTGTCAAGAACTTTTGACAGATGAAATATCAGTGTTTGACAGCTCTTTGAAGCTGTCAAACACTGACAATCTGTACACTAAGTTAATTCCTTCCTCTCAGGATGATTTAGAGATCTCTCCTGAACAGAAAGCTGAATGCTGCAGATTTTGACAGCTGGCGGCCATTCTGCTTTCTGTGCCGGTGAGATGAGGGACTCCCGAGACCTGAAGGAAGGAAGGTTGTAAAGGTTAGTAAAACTTATTTAAACACTTGACACACACCAAACACACTTACCTCTGCACTCATGCACCCATCACTCACCTGAACACCGGACATCTCGAACCCTCCAAGCCCTTCAGCCCGACGGGCCGCCTCGCTAACTTGGCGTGGTTCGGAGCCGCCGGGAATCCCACACTTCAACATTAAAAATAGGGATTAGGCTAAAAACTGCCTGTTAACTACCTGTTAACAGGCAGTTAATTGGCATTAATCCCCTTCCCGCCTCGGGGAGGCGGGTCCCAATGCGGGGCGGGTATCCACCTCCTGGGAAACTGGCATGGAGGCGGGTTGGGGGCGGGATGGGTTCGTGCCCCCCGATTTCGGGATTTTAACCCCCCCCCGCCGCACGCCTCCAATCCCGCCTCCACGTCCCAATGAAAATCCTGCCCGTTAACTCTGTTTCTCTCTCCACAGATGCTGCCTGACCTGCTGCGTGCTTTCCAGTAATTCCCTGTTTTGATATTTACAACACACTGTGTTCCCAAGCATTCAAAATCAGTCCGCTGCATTGTAAAATCATTTGAATAGCGCGAACCGCACAGAAAAGCGAGAATTTAGTCCGAAGAAAAATTGTAATTATCAGTTAATACAAATTAAGAGAGACAGACTCCCATTTCTCCAGCGCCTTTCCCCACCTCAGGACGTCCCAAAACGCTTCACAGCCAATGAAGGACTTTTTTTGAAGTGTGGTCACTGTTGTAATGTAGGAAACGCGGCAGCCAATTTGCGCACAGCAAGCTCCCACAAACAGCAATGTGATAAATGACCAGATCATCTGTTTTTTAGTGATGTTGGTTGAGGGATAAATATTGGCCCCAGGACACCGGGGAGAACTCCCCCCTGCTCTTCTTCCAATAGTGGCCGTGGGATCTTTTACATCCACCCGAGAGGGCAGACAGGGGCCTCGGGTTTAACGTCTCACCTGAAAGACGGCGCCTCAGACAGTGCGACGCTCCCTCAGTGGTGCCCCTCCGGCAGTGCGGTGCTCCCTCAGTACCGCCCCCTGACAGTGCGGCGCTCCCTCAGCACCGCCCCTCCGACAGTGCGGCGCTCCCTCAGTACCGCCCCTCCGACAGTGCGGCGCTCCCTCAGTACCGCCCCTCCGACAGTGTGGCATTCCCTCAGTACTGCCCCTCCGACAGTGCGGCGCTCCCTCAGTACCGCCCCGCCGACAGTGCGGTGCTCCCTCAGTACCGCCCCTCCGACAGTGCGGCGCTCCCTCAGTACCGCCCCTCCGACAGTGCGGCGCTCCCTCAGTACTGCCCCTCCGACAGTGCGGTGCTCCCTCAGTACCGCCCCTCCGACAGTGCGGCGCTCCCTCAGTACCGCCCCTCCGACAGTGCGGTGCTCCCTCAGTACCGCCCCTCCGACAGTGCGGCGCTCCCTCAGTACCGCCCCTCCGACAGTGCGGTGCTCCCTCAGTACCGCCCCTCCGACAGTGCGGCGCTCCCTCAGTACCGCCCCTCTGACAGTGCGGCGCTCCCTCAGTACCGCCCCTCCGATAGTGCGGCGCTCCCTCAGTACTGCCCCTCCGACAGTGCGGCGCTCCCTCAGTACCGCCCCTCCGATAGTGCGGCGCTCCCTCAGTACCGCCCCTCTGACAGTGCGGCGCTCCCTCAGTACCGCCCCTCCAACAGTGTGGCGCTCCCTCAGTACCGCCCCTCCGACAGTGCGGCGCTCCCTCAGTACCGCCCCTCCAACAGTGCGGTGCTCCCTCAGTACCGCCCCTCCAACAGTGCGGCGCTCCCTCAGTACCGCCCCTCCGACAGTGCGGAGCTCCCTCAGTACCGCCCCTCCGACAGTGCGGTGCTCCCTCAGTACCGCCCCTCCGACAGTGCGGCGCTCCCTCAGTACCGCCCCTCCGACAGTGCGGCGCTCCCTCAGTACCGCCCCTCCCACAGTGCGGCGCTCCCTCAGTACCGCCCCTCCGACAGTGCGGCGCTCCCTCAGTACCGCCCCTCCGACAGTGCGGCGCTCCCTCAGTACCACCCCCCCGACAGTGCGGTGCTCCCTCAGTACCGCCCCGCCGACAGTGCGGTGCTCCCTCAGTACCGCCCCGCCGACAGTGCGGCGCTCCCTCAGTACCGCCCCTCCGACAGTGCGGCGCTCCCTCAGTACCGCCCCTCCGACAGTGCGGCGCTCCCTCAGTACCGCCCCTCCGACAGTGCGGCGCTCCCTCAGTACCGCCCCTCCGACAGTGCGGCGCTCCCTCAGTACCGCCCCTCCGACAGTGCGGCACTCCCTCAGTACCGCCCCTCCGACTGTGCGGCGCTCCCTCTGTACTGACACTGGGAGGGGTGCGGGGGAGAGGAGTGCTGGGCCTGGATTGGGGGCTCGTGTCCACGGCCATTTGACTCAGAGGTGAGAGTGCGAGACTGCGTGAGACAGGGCTGACACAGTAAACCACAAGTATGTTACCCGACCCCACCCTGAGCCAAAAGTGGTGGAAAGCATTGCAGGAGAGCTCTGTAAATAACAGAGTTTGGCAGATTTTAAACACTGACACTCCGTGTAAAGTATGCTGAGAATGGCCTGGAGTGGCCAAGGCAAACACTCAGCTTTGATACTGCGTTCCTTTCACAGAGGTGTGTTTCCGAGCCAGTACTTTATTTCCGTGGCGCACTGAATGGCAATGGCGAGCAGACAGATTAGCTTCAACTACCTCACGCAGAAGGAAGTAATTGAGTGGAGCCTGGGGCCTAGTAACACTGGCCTGCACAATTACCTCTCCTGAATTATGTCGTGCGCACCCAGCACAGCCTGCCCTCCACATCCCCCGCTCCCCCCCGCTAGTATCCTAATCTTAGTCCGTGCCTTCGAATCCGCCCGCGCCCCGCTCCCCCTCCCGGCCTACGCAGGCTCGCCTCCAGACCTGCGTCCCCAGGTGACCCCTGACCTCCCAGCCTTGGCCATTGTGCGACTCCCTCCCGGTCCCCAGCCCTCTCCGGTGTTGGTGGGGGCTGGCTCCTGAGGGAGAGGGAGAGAGAGAGAAAGAGAGAGAGAGACAGAGAGACAGAGACAGAGAGAGAGAGCGAGAGCGAGCGAAAGAGAGCGAAACAGAGAGAGCGAGACAGAGAGCGAGACAGAGAGAGCGAGACAGAGAGAGCGAGACAGAGAGAGACAGAGAGAAAGAGACAGAGAGAGAGAGAGATAGACAGCGAGAGAGCGAGAGCGAGAGAGCAAGAGAGAGCGAGAGAGAGAGAGCAAGACAGAGAGAGCGAGAGACAGAGAGAGCGAGAGACAGCGAGAGCGAGAGACAGCGAGAGCGAGAGACAGAGAGAGCGAGACAGAGAGAGAGAGGAGAAATGGGGCGCCACACTGTCAGAGGGGCGGTACTGAGGGAGCGCCGCACTGTCGGAGGGGCGGTACTGAGGGAGCGCCGCACTGTCGGAGAGGCGGTACTGAGGGAGCGCCGCACTGTCGGAGGGGTGGACTGAGGGAGCACCGCACTGTCGGAGGGGCGGTACTGAGGGAGCGCCGCACTGTCGGAGGGGCGGTACTGAGGGAGCGCCGCACTGTCGGAGGGGCGGTACTGAGGGAGCGCCGCACTGTCGGAGGGGCGGTACTGAGGGAGCGCCGCACTGTCGGAGGGGCAGTACTGAGGGAGCACCGCACTGTCGGAGGGGCCGTCTTTCGGATGAGACACTAATCCCGAGGCCGTAAAAGATCCCACGGCCACTATTGGAAGAAGAGCAGGGGGGAGTTCTCCCCGGTGTCCTGGGGCCAATATTTATCCCTCAACCAACATCACTAAAAACAGACGATCTGGTCATTTATCTCGGTGCTGCTTGTGGGATCTTGCTGTGCGCAATTTGGCGTTATCCGCCAGCACAAGGGAGACAAAAGTACTTCATTGGCCGTGAAGCGCTCTGGGACGTCCCGAGCTTGTCGACAGGCGGCTGTACAGTGGCAGAACGGGGCAGCACAGAAGGAAGCCCGAAGGCCCGTTTGTGGCCTAGGCCGGGATTGGGAAGGGTTCGAGAATCGGAAGTGGTACCAACCTGCTGTGAAGGACGCACCAGCCGCAGTGAGGGTCCCCAGAGGTCAGGCACTTGGAGCAGGTCTCGTACTGCTCACAGCTCTCCACCGGAACACGACCGACCTGGAGAGAGAGGGGGAACCAGGCCACACGGTTATCAGAAGCTTTTCAGCACACGAGGGAACATTAGCAGCAGGAGGAGGCCATTCAGCCCCCTCGAGCCTGTTACATTAGGAACAAGAGGAGGCCGTTCAGCCCCTCGAGCCTGTTACATTAGGAACAGGAGGAGGCCATTCAGCCCCCTCGAGCCTGTTACATTAGGAACAAGAGGAGGCCGTTCAGCCCCTCGAGCCTGTTACATTAGGAACAGGAGGAGGCCATTCAGCCCCTCGAGTCTGTTACATTAGGAACAGGAGGAGGCCATTCAGCCCCCTCGAGCCTGTTACATTAGGAACAGGAGGAGACCGTTCAGCCCCCTCGAGCCTGTTACATTAGGAACAGGAGGAGGCCATTCAGCCCCCCTCGAGCCTGTTACATTAGGAACAGGAGGAGACCGTTCAGCCCCCTCGAGTCTGTTACATTAGGAACAGGAGGAGGCCATTCAGCCCCTCGAGTCTGTTACATTAGGAACAGGAGGAGGCCATTCAGCCCCTCGAGCCTGTTACATTAGAAACAGGAGGAGGCCGTTCAGCCCCCTCGAGCCTGTTACATTAGGAACAGGAGGAGGCCGTTCAGCCCCTCGATTCCTGTTACATTAGGAACAGGAGGCGGCTGTTCAGCCCTCGAGCCTGTTACATTAGGAACAGGAGGAGACCGTTCAGCCCCCTCGAGCCTGTTACATTAGGAACAGGAGGAGGCCGTTCAGCCCCCTCGAGCCTGTTACATTAGG
The DNA here is from genome assembly GCF_052327205.1 of Somniosus microcephalus. Lineage (NCBI taxonomy): Eukaryota > Metazoa > Chordata > Chondrichthyes > Squaliformes > Somniosidae > Somniosus > Somniosus microcephalus. Next base: position 34,793,162 of record NW_028225185.1, read on the forward strand.
AACAGGAGGAGACCGTTCAGCCCCCTCGAGCCTGTTACATTAGGAACAGGAGGAGGCCATTCAGCCCCCTCGAGCCTGTTACATTAGGAACAGGAGGAGACCGTTCAGCCCCTCGAGCCTGTTACATTAGGAACAGGAGGAGGCCATTCAGCCCCTCGAGCCTGTTACATTAGGATCAGGAGGAGGTCATTCAGCCCCCTCGAGCCTGTTACATTAGGAATAGGAGGAGGCCATTCAGCCCCTCGAGGCTGTTACATTAGGAACAGAAGGAGGCCGTTCAGCCCCCTCGAGCCTGTTACATTAGGAACAGAAGGAGGCTGTTCAGCCCCCCTTGAGCCTGTTACATTAGGAACAGGAGGAGGACAGTCAGCCCCCTCAAGCCTGTTACATTAGGAGAGACAGAGAGAGAGAGAGACAGAGAGCGAACGAGAGAGTGATCGAGAAAGGGAAAGACAAAGAGAGAGCGATCATTCCACAGGACGATGAAGGTGACAATTAACTGCACAGACAGGGAAATGGCCAGTCGGGTCATTATTATGTGGCGGAGGCTGTGATGCCTTCGGAACACAAACAGGCCTCAGACACAACCCAAGGCTTCTTGATGTTGGTTTTACCGTCGCACGTTGGTGCCAGATTCTTGCCTCGGTGGGCATTCCCTCTGGTGCGGCCCGAAATGTTCCGGAAGATCGGGTGTTCCTGAGGCCCGAATCCCCGGGGGTGGGGAGAGGCGAGCGGAGGGTGATCCAAGGTAGGCCCCAAACGAGGCCTACTTCAGGAGTGACACCACATGGGGAAAGGAGGAGAAACACAAGACAGCAGTGCGGGGGTTGGGGGAGGGAGAAAGGGCCAGGTTACCAGGTCGAGGAGCGCTGGCGGCAACTGGGAGGGAGGGCCTGAGAGCCTGGGGCCTAGGGTCCTGTGGGCTGAGAACCTGGGGCCTAGGGCCTTGTGGGCTGCGAGCCTGCGGCCTAGGGGCGTGTGGGCTGCGAGCCTGGGGCCTAGGGGCCTGTGGGCTGAGAGCCTGGGGCCTAGGGGCCTGTGGGCTGAGAGCCTGGGGCCTAGGGGCCTGTGGGCTGCGAGCCTGGGGCCTAGGGGCCTAGGGGCCTGTGGGCTGAGAGCCTGGGGCCTAGGGGCCTGTGGGCTGTGAGCAGGGGGCCTAGGGGCCTGTGGGCTGAGGGCCTGGGGCCTAGGAGCCTGTGGGCTGAGAGCCTGGGGCCTAGGGGCCTGTGGGCTGAGAGCCTGGGGCCTAGGGCCCTGTGGGCTGAGAGCCTGGGGCCTAGGGCCCTGTGGGCTGAGAATCTGGGGCCTAGGGCCCTGTGGGCTGAGAGCCTGGGGCCTAACGGCCTGTGGGCTGAGAGCCTGGGGGCCTAGGAGCATGTAGGCTGAGAGCCTGGGGCCTAGGGACCTGTGGGCTGAGAGCCTGGGGCCTGTGAGCTGAGAGCCTGGGGCCTAGGGGCCTGTGGGCTGAGAGCAGGGGGCCTAGGGGCCTGTGGGCTGAGAGCCTGGGGCCTAGGGGCCTGTGGGCTGCGAGCCTGGGGCCTAGGGGCCTGTGGGCTGAGAGCCTGGGGCCTAGGGGCCTGTGGGCTGAGAGCAGGGGGCCTAGGGGCCTGTGGGCTGAGAGCAGGGGGCCTAGGGGCCTGTGGGCTGAGAGCCTGGGGCCTTTGGGCTCAGAGCCTGGGGCCTAGGGCCCTGTGGGCTGAGAGCCTGGGGCTTAGGAGCCTGTGGGCTGAGAGCCTGGGGCCTAGGGGGCTGTGGGTTGAGAGCCTGGTGCCTAGGGGGCTGTGGGCTGAGAGCCTGGGGCCTAGTGGCCTGTGGGCTGAGAGCCTGGGGCCTAGGGTCCTGTGGGCTGAGAGCCTGGGGCCTAACGGCCTGTGGGCTGAGAGCCTGGGGCCTCTGAGCTGAGAGCCTGGGGCCTAGGGGCCTGTGGGCTGAGAGCAGGGGGCCTCGGGGCCTGTGGGCTGAGAGCCTGGGGCCTAGGGCCTTGTGGGCTGAGCCAGGGGCCTAGGGGCCTGTGGGCTGAGAGCCTGGGGCCTAGGGGCCTGTGGGCTGTAAGCTTGGGGCCTAGTGGCCTGTGGGCTGAGAGCCTGGGGCCTAGGGGCGTGTGGGCTGAGAGCCTGGGGCCTAGGGCCCTGTGGGCTGAGAGCCTGGGGCCTAGGGGCCTGTGGGCTGAGAGCTTGGGGCCTAGTGGCCTGTGGGCTGACAGCCTGGGGCCTAGGGGCCTGTGGGCTGAGAGCCTGGGGCCTAGGGGCCTGTGGGCTGAGAGCCTGGGGCCTAGGGCCTTGTGGGCTGAGCCAGGGGCCTAGGGGCCTGTGGGCTGAGAGCCTGGGGCCTGTGAGCTGAGAGCCTGGGGCCTAGGGCCCTGTGGGCTGAGAGCCTGGGGCCTAGGGGCCTGTGGGCTGAGAGCTTGGGGCCTAGTGGCCTGTGGGCTGAGAGCCTGGGGCCTGTGGGCTGAGAGCCTGGGGCCTAGGGCCCTGTGGGCTGAGAGCCTGGGGCCTAGAGGCCGGTGGGCTGAGAGCCTGGGGCCTAGGGGCCTGTGGGCTGAGGGCCTGGGGCCTAGGGGCTGAGAGCCTGGGGCCTAGGGGCCGGTGGGCTGAGAGCCTGGGGCCTAGGGCCCTGTGGGCCGAGAGCCTGGGGCCTAGGGGCCTGTGGGCCGAGAGCCTGGGGCCTAGGGGCCTGTGGGCTGAGAGCCTGGGGCCTGTGAGCTGAGAGCCTGGGGCCTAGGGGCCTGTGGGCTGAGAGCCTGGGGCCTAGGGCCCTGTGGGCTGAGAGCCTGGGGCCTAGGGGCCTTTGGGCTGAGAGCCTGGGGCCTAGGGGCCGATGGGCTGAGAGCCTGGGGCCTAGGGGCCTGTGGGCTGAGAGACTGGGGCCTAGGGGCCTGTGGGCTGAGAGCCTGGGGCCTAGAGGCCAGTGGGCTGAGAGCCTGGGGCCTGTGGGCTGAGAGCCTGGGGCCTAGGGGCCTGTGGGCTGAGAGCCTGGGGCCTAGGAGCCTGTGGGCCGAGAGCCTGGGGCCTAGGGGCTGAGAGCCTGGGGCCTGTGGGCTGAGAGCCTGGGGCCTAGGGGCTGAGAGCCTGGGGCCTAGGGGCCTGTGGGCTGAGAGCCTGGGGCCTGGGGGCGTGTGGGCTGCGAGCCTGGGGCCTAGGAGCCGAGAGCCTGGGGCCTAGGGGCCTGTGGGCTGAGAGCAGGGGGCCTAGGGGCCTGTGGGCTGAGAGCCTGGGGCCTAGGAGCCTGTGGGCTGAGAGCCTGGGGCCTAGGGGCCTGTGGGCTGAGAGCCTGGGGCCTAGGGCCTTGTGGGCTGAGCCAGGGGCCTAGGGGCCTGTGGGCTGAGAGCCTGGGGCCTGTGAGCTGAGAGCCTGGGGCCTAGGGCCCTGTGGGCTGAGAGCCTGGGGCCTAGGGACCTGTGGGCTGAGAGCTTGGGGCCTAGTGGCATGTGGGCTGAGAGCCTGGGGCCTGTGGGCTGAGAGCCTGGGGCCTAGGGCCCTGTGGGCTGAGAGCCTGGGGCCTAGAGGCCGGTGGGCTGAGAGCCTGGGGCCTAGGGGCCTGTGGGCTGAGGGCCTGGGGCCTAGGGGCTGAGAGCCTGGGGCCTAGGGGCCGGTGGGCTGAGAGCCTGGGGCCTAGGGCCCTGTGGGCCGAGAGCCTGGGGCCTAGGGGCCTGTGGGCCGAGAGCCTGGGGCCTAGGGGCCTGTGGGCTGAGAGCCTGGGGCCTGTGAGCTGAGAGCCTGGGGCCTAGGGGCCTGTGGGCTGAGAGCCTGGGGCCTAGGGGCCTGTGGGCTGAGAGCCTGGGGCCTAGGGCCCTGTGGGCTGAGAGCCTGGGGCCTAGGGGCCTTTGGGCTGAGAGCCTGGGGCCTAGGGGCCGATGGGCTGAGAGCCTGGGGCCTAGGGGCCTGTGGGCTGAGAGACTGGGGCCTAGGGGCCTGTGGGCTGAGAGCCTGGGGCCTAGAGGCCAGTGGGCTGAGAGCCTGGGGCCTGTGGGCTGAGAGCCTGGGGCCTAGGGGCCTGTGGGCTGAGAGCCTGGGGCCTAGGAGCCTGTGGGCCGAGAGCCTGGGGCCTAGGGGCTGAGAGCCTGGGGCCTGTGGGCTGAGAGCCTGGGGCCTAGGGGCTGAGAGCCTGGGGCCTAGGGGCCTGTGGGCTGAGAGCCTGGGGCCTGGGGGCGTGTGGGCTGCGAGCCTGGGGCCTAGGAGCCGAGAGCCTGGGGCCTAGGGGCCTGTGGGCTGAGAGCAGGGGGCCTAGGGGCCTGTGGGCTGAGAGCCTGGGGCCTAGGAGCCTGTGGGCTGAGAGCCTGGGGCCTAGGGGCCTGTGGGCTGAGAGCCTGGGGCCTAGAGCCTGTGGGCTGAGAGCCTGGGGGCTAGGGGCCTGTGGGCTGAGAGCAGGGGGCCTAGGGGCCTGTGGGCTGAGAGCAGGGGGCCTTGGGGCCTGTGGGCTGAGAGCCTGGGGCCTGTGGGCTCAGAGCCTGGGGCCTAGGGCCCTGTGGGCTGAGAGCCTGAGGCCTAGGAGCCTGTGGGCTGAGAGCCTGGGGCCTAGGGGCCTGTGGGCTGCGAGCCTGGGGCCTAGGAGCCGAGAGCCTGGGGCCTAGGAGCCTGTGGGCTGAGAGCCTGGGGCCTAGGAGCCTGTGGGCTGAGAGCCTGGGGCCTAGAGGCCTGTGGGCTGAGAGCCTGGGGGCTAGGGGCCTGTGGGCTGAGAGCAGGGGGCCTAGGGGCCTGTGGGCTGAGAGCAGGGGTCCTAGGGGCCTGTGGGCTGAGAGCCTGGGGCCTGTGGGCTCAGAGCCTGGGGCCTAGGGCCCTGTGGGCTGAGAGCCTGAGGCCTAGGGGCCTGTGGGCTGAGAGCCTGGGGCCTAGGGGCCTGTTGGCTGCGAGCCTGGGGGGCCTGAGGCCTGGGCGCTTTACCTTCTGGTCGGTCAGCAAGTAGATGTACTGGAGGTCGGGGCTGAAGACCATGTCTCGGAGAATCGGACTCCCCTCCATCACCGGCACCACTTCGTACAGCATGGGTTTGTTGGAACCCC